>NW_018024429.1:4373-7315 GCF_002006095.1 Pseudomyrmex gracilis
GGCAAGTTCCCCAACTTGTCCCACCAAGTCCCCGCCCCCCGTGACCGAAGTCAGGGGGGGTCAATGCAGTTTTTCGCACCCCTTACCCGAGACCAAGCAGCCCCTTGACGGGGGCTGGGTCCGGGGGTCACGCCCGAGTCGTAACCCCTCCACCACGAGCGCGGAAACTGCCACCAAGCCGAGCTTATTTGCTCGACTTGGAGGACTTAGGTCCCGGCTTCTGTCTTCCCGGTGAAGGGGAGGCTGACTTGCTTCTCCTCTGCCGCTTGGGGGAGGGCTCCTTAGTGGAGCCCCCCCTGAACCCGGCGCTGTTTGCGCCGCATCTTTCATCGCCCGGGAGCCAGCGACCTTACGGTCTCTGGTCCCGGACGCCTTTCTTTTGGGGAGAGGGGCAGGCACCACGCCGTCTCTACTCCCCTTTTCCCCGGTCTTCGGTTGTTCCCGGCGACCGGGGAGCTCCTTGCTTGGGGCGGAGGCCCCAGCGGCCTCCCCCCTTTCTCCCGCGGCGAGCTCTGCGCTCTCGGAGGGGGCGGACACGGGAGGGACGTCCCCCCGCCCCTCGCTCTCCTCCGGCCACAGCTGGGCCAGGCTCTCCACCGGGGAGAGAAGGTAAACCCTCTCTCCGTCCTCCTCCCAGCCGGAGGAGTCCCCGCCGGACCCGGCACTTCGGGCCCGCCGCTTCCCCTTCTTCTTCGGGGAGGCGTCAGGCACCGCCGCCTCCCCGCCCTCCTTGCCACCGGGTGGCAGCGGAGGCGCCGGAACTCCGGCGCCCCGCCTGTTGGCTACTTTCTTTACCGGCATGGGGGCGCAACTTGCGCCACCCATCCGGTGGTTCGCTGGCTGCCCCCGGCTCGCACACAGAGTGCACATGGGGACAGCCCTACAATTGATGGCGAGGTGGCCATCCCCCCCGCAACGGTAACACGCCGTGCTCCGGTCTACGCCGGAGCACTTGCGTGCCACGTGCCCGAACTCGAGGCATCGGTAGCACTGCATACGCAGTGCCGCCAGCGCCTCGGGGAGGCTGAACCACCCCACCTCAACCCTTTTCGCCCCTACTACCCGCCGGGCCGCCCTCAAGGGCATACGGGCCCACAAGGTCCCGTACCCGACGGGAGAGGAGCGAACCAGCCCAGTGCGAACCTCACTAGGCTGGCATCCACCTGCCGCCGCTAATGCGTCGGCAATGTCCTCCGCGGAGAGGGGGGGCACCACGCCCCGCACGCGGATTTCCGCGTACTTGGTGGGACGGGTGAACTTCACCCCCTCTTTGCCCTCAAACACTTTAGAGGCACTCTCTACGAGGGCGTCGGCCTTCTCCGCTCCTCCAGGCCCGGGTACCTGGAGGAGCATGCCATCGTTGGCCGCCCGTTTTATCCGGAGGCCGGAAATCCCGACCTCCTTCAAATCAACGGCGGCCGCCGCCTTCTTCATAGCCTCGGCATAACTGCCGCCCTCCCCCACGGTAAGATGGACGGCAGCCCCAGTGGGGACTTTGCCGAGCTTTGCCCTCTCCGCCGTCCCGGAGCGCTGATTCGCGCTTACGGGAGCCGCAAGAGGGCGCCGTTTTTCTTTTGGAGGAGGAGGTTCTTTCCCCCTCCTTTGCGCCCTGCGCCCCACCACCGTCGTCCATGTGGTCGGGGCGGGATCGGCGGAAGGTGCGCCCGAGGTCTGAGGGGCGAGCTCTCTCCTAATTAGAGAGAGGATTCGCCCCTCCATTGCATCTCCGATTCGGTCCGCCAGCAGGCGGACACATCTCTCTTCCGGAAGGTCCAAAAGGGAGTCTTGTTTTAAGGGCTCAGTAGCCCCCCCCCTCTGTTTGGACCCCCCGGGAGTCCGTCTTCGGCGGCGGAGTCGTCGCCGCGGTCGTTAGCTGTCAAAACGATTTTTATTGAAGTTCTCTTTAGTTGAATAATAATATAATAAGAAATGAATGTTTTTTTGTAAAAAAGGACAGTTACATTGTATTAAGAATTGAAACAATATAAAAATTGTCCAAAGTTAAAAAAATTTAAGTCAGTCGGTATAGATGTATAGTTCTGTACCAAACTTCATACCAGAATAACACATTTGGTCGTTTATCAGTTGACTTAAATATTTATTACTTTAGATAATTTTTATATTGTTTTAACTCTTACTACAATGAAACTGCGCTATTTTTGCAAAAATTTTTTATTTGTTATTATATTCAACTGAAGAAGACATCAATAAAAGTCAAAACGTTTTGACAGCTCTGTACTAAAAAATTTTATTAGTGCAAAACACTGCATTAGTTCTTATACGGCCGTCTTCAAAATTTCTAATTTGATATAACTACAAAAACCGGAGATTACAATAATTTAATAATTTTTCATTCTATCACAATAATATTTACATTACCTATTTCTGACACACAAACTATATATATTATGATGAATTTTATCTTTTATGGCAAATTTTTTACATGATATTTGAAATTGTTTTATCTCTCTTATTGACTAATAAATTTAAACTAAATAAGGTTAATTATAAATTAAAAAAAACTAATGACTTATTGATTACATATAATTATTTTAATCATGTTTATAAACAAAACTATAAACTAATATAAACATTTCAAACTATACTATAGTATTTAGAGTTTTATATATTTTATACAGGGTGAGTCATCTGAATCTATCACCTCCAATAACTTGTTTGTGTGGCCAGGAATCGAAAAAAGTTTCATATAAAAGTTGTAGGGTTTCGTGGGGGAACCAAAATGGCGTACCTTTCAACTTTTGATTTTGACAGAAAGTGGGTTACTTCAACCGGAAGTGGTTTTTTTAAAATGGAAACCCCCCTTTTTGACACCGGAAAATAAAAAAGCGGAAAATTGTACGTTCAGATATAACCTTGGCTGTTTTAAAATTTTCAAGATGGCAAACGAAGATGGCGGACAAAAATTTTAGTCAACCGATTTG
>NW_018024430.1:0-3494 GCF_002006095.1 Pseudomyrmex gracilis
AATTAGAAACCAATTTGTTGACGTACCGTGGCGACGTCTCACACGCAGACCGATTACAATTCTTATCGCCACAGCCCGACTCCTGTCCTCCATCCGGGAAGTCTCAGCATCTCGGTTTCTTAAAGCTACGGTTATTATGATTCTCAGAACGAAAGGATCGTTCTCACGTTGCAAAAAAAAAGGGGACGTGAAGTCCAGGACGTAACACGGCCATGCCTATCAAGATTTATGGTTACCGGGTGTATATCTGGCTCGGGTTTGTTCACGTGGATGCCAGACTGGTCGGCGTTGCTGGGTGTGAACCTCGTTCGGTCCCCTGTGACACACCCGGCTTCGAGGGGCCGTTGAAGTTTCCCGGATTATTTCTGCGGTTGTTACTAGCGATTCGCAACTCGCAGTTCTCAAGAAAATGCCCTGGTTCTTTGCAATATCGACAAAAGGAACCGCTGTTTGATTGTAGCTGCTTTGCGCGGCATTCTTTCGCGATGTGACCGTTTTTATCGCAAATTTGACACACTAGTCGCGATTGCCGTAAAGTATCGCGTTGTTCGTTNTGTTTCCGCCAGCAATTAGTCGCGGAGTGTCCGGCCTTGTCACACCACTGGCAAATTACAGATGATTTATTACCTGCAGGTTTATTACCTGCCCGACATTCTTTCGCGCTGTGATCGGTTTTTGAGCATAGTTGACAAGCGACGCGATTTTCTTGAACGACATTTATGTCTCGTCGCGCGCGCGGTTCGCGGAGGTAACACTTATCGGCGCTATGTCCGCGTTTTTTACAAATTTGGCATATTAAAATCTCGGGCCCTAAATCGGCGTGTTTCGAGTTGGTATTTTGGGAAAACAGCCCGAGTTTTCGGCAGTTTCCTGTTGTGTGACTCTCTTTGTAACAAATCTGGCAAGTTTTTCGTTCTGTGGCTTGTGAGTTGTTAGCACTTTGGGTTGTGCAGTTTCCCTGACGTATCTCGTTTATGGCACGGAGCTCTCTTTCTATGCGGAGGGCATCGGCTACTGTCCCGTCCACATCTAAGGTACGAGAAATCCTTTGCTCGATCTCTGGTTTTAATCCGCGTAGAAAACATTTACACATGTCTCTTTCTAGCTCCGCTTTGATATTTCCGTCACGAGATTCTTCTCTCGACCCCTGATATGCTTCTAATATTTGTTTTCCTAGCATTTTGACTCTATTGGCATACTTGACTACGTCTTCGTTATTTTTCTGGTAAACACAACCTAACTCTCCCTGCATTTGATATATGTTTTTAGATGCCCCGTATACTTGTTTTAANAATTTAGTTAATTGAGCGATTGTATCGAAGTCATGACCTTGAATGGTGCGTCGCGCTCCGCCTACTACGCGTGTTCTTATGACTTTTGTAAATTGAGATTCGGCTTCCTTTGGAAGCATGGACTTTGTTTCTTCGGACCCTTCAATAAAATAGTTTAACGGAATGTTCGTTCCGTCAAAGAAGGGTACGGCTTCTACCGCGTATTTTAGAGTGGCAAAATGGTTCGGTTGAGCCATGGTTTTGACTTCAGTATCGGTTAAATTTAGTACTTCGTGTTTAAGGTCGTTTAATGCTAACGTAAAACTACCAAGATCGTCGGCAGCCAGGGTATCAAAGCCGACGACGGTTCGATTAATGATAGTGTCGCTAAATTTCAAGGTTTGCTGTATCGGTGTACGAGGTAAAGTGGTAGAAGTGGCAAATGGATTACGTACGGTTTCGCTGGGGGAAGGAGGCAAAGGGCCTCCCGTTTGTTCTGGCGTTGAAGTAGCTGCGGGTGTTAAGAACTTTTTTCGCGGTTTTGGTTCAATCGCGATATTATAAGCTTTATTAATTTCGTCTTTATCAAACGTAGACCTCGTGGTCATCCCGACATCTCAAAGATCGCACTTTCAATCCCGGACGAGCCCCCAATTTTACGCAGTTCTGTTACGTCCTGGCCCACGGTTACGGTCGGGCTANGGTGGAGNAACAGAGAGCTGTCGTTTCTCTGTCTATCTCCGCACAGCAGGTTGGCGATCCNGCTGCAACGGAGTCGAGCGAGTTTGCTTACNTTCGTCGACAGGTCAACGGCGTACGCCGATCTTACTCTGTCTAACGAACACTCACTCGTTGGTCTCTTTTCAAGTCTGGAGAATTAACTCCACGGACTAAGGACGAGACCGTGCGATCAATTGAGGATGTGGAATGATGAGAGGTCGTCTTAATTAAATGGAGAAATATTATGCTACGTATAATATTAATTTATTCATTTTATGGTATTACAATTTTAGGTGTGTGTTCGTGTAGATGAATGTGATATCGCGAATTGTACATTAAACAGGGGGGTCATCGCTCGGAGGCTAGAGAGGGGGAATACATATATATATGAGTGTGTGCGTGACGCGATACGTGTGTGAGGGGCCTCCGGCGGGGTTTTACAAGTGTAATTGTGTCGCTAGCATGTTTGAGACGCCGATTCGTGGGATAAGAATTCTTCAAGGTCTATTTCTCTATTATTTCTTGGATTTTTGCGGAACTTGGAGGGAACATTGTGTAGAAATAGTGGACGGGAACTAGGCGGATATCATCTATGTAGGGAAACTTGACTGGAACGAGTTTTCTAGCTGGAGTGGTGGTTATTATCCGGAAGATTTCGGAAGGATCTGTTGTTAGAGGGTCAAGGACAAAGGGGATTNTTTCCGGATTTGCTTTTTTATAAGTGGAGGCTAATCGGAGGAAGTGTTGAAATCTAGGATCGAGGGGAGGAGTGGTTGATCGTGACGAATCGGAGGATTCATCATCTACGGGTTCGGTTCTGGATGTTGATGGTTCGGGGGAAAGAGAGCGATCGGGAGGTGGAGGAGTCGGCGCGGATTGTAAATCCGCGAGATTTTCTGCGGGAGGATCGGGGGTTACAGGCGAATAGGAGGGAGTTTCACACCACGAATCGTCGTGTGTATGTGTGTCCGTGTGTGTGTGTACCGAATGTGTCGGTGAGTGTGAGTGCGAACGTGTCAGTGAGTGTGAGTGCGAATGTGTCGGTGAGTGCGAATGATTTATGTGTATATCGGTGGGGTTTTTTATCCTATTGTCGCTGCCGGAATCGTCTCCTAATGTCGGAGGGGAGGTGGCGTCAATGGGCCTGGTCGGCTCCGCTTCGTCTTGCGCTAGCGCTGCCGCTCGTCGCAATTTTGCGTTGCGTCATTAGCGCTGGGCCTTTTTACCCGCTCGCGAAATTCTCTGCCGGGGTTCCATTTAAATGATTTTATGCGATTACAATTTATGTTATTGTTTTTTATTGATTGGCTTCCGGAGCGTTTTCGGAGATATCGACCTTTGTTTACCGCGTGGTTTAAGGAAGAAGATAAAGAAAAGAAAAANACTTCGGCTGCTACCCGAGACGGTCATACACCGCGAGTAGCCCTTCAAAAATTTCGGCTGCCACCCAAGACGGTTACACACCGCGAGTAGCCCTTCCAAAACTTCGGCTGCCACTCGAGA
>NW_018024430.1:3924-6705 GCF_002006095.1 Pseudomyrmex gracilis
GGCTATACACCGCGAGTAGCCCTTCCAAAATTTCGGCTGCCACCCGAGATGGTTATACACCGCGAGTAGCCCTTCCAAAATTTCGGCTGCCACCCAAGACGGTTACACACCGCGAGTAGTCCTTCCGAAAATTTTGGCTGCCACCCAAGACGGTTACACACCGCAAGTAGCCCTTCCGAAAATTTTGGCTGCCACTCAAGACGGTTACACACCGCGAGTAGCCCTTCCGAATTTTTATAGATTTGTTTAATTTGTTCGTTCTCGATATTTAAAAAAAAATCAATCGCGATGTCAGTTTTTTGGTTTCGCGAGAAGTGGNACCTCCGTATATATAATGGTGTGGACTTACTACTTGCTGTTTCTTGTGGCGTTGATTCTCGGTTGAGGCCGGTGCGGCACTGGAATAGCTCGGGGTTGCAGGTCGCTGGTGTTGATCCCTCTGTAATCTCGCTCTCCGCACTCACTGGCACTCACTAATTTACTCACTGATCTGCGGCTCTTTTCGGATATGCGGCGCGGTTCTTTGTGGATATGCGGCGCAGTTCTTTTCGGTTATGCGGCGCGGTTCTTTTTGAGTTTTCGATTCCGAGAGCTCTGGCTTATATACTGTTTTAGTAAGCGAGGACTCTTCCAATCGGGAACTCAGTTGAGCTTTGCTGGTTCCTATTTGTTAATTAGTCGGTCGGGCGACTTCCGAGATCGCCAATCGGCGACGATCTCTCGCTTCGGTCGTTTTGTCCGAATTTTCGGGGAAGGAAAAAGGGAGAGTGTTGTCTCTTGCGATCACGCCGCATAGACTCCTTGTTGTTTGTTTGTAATAAAAATGCCGGAGTTTCTATTTGCGCCGGCTGCTCTAAATTTGATGACCGACGTTTTCATGACTCGGAGATATCCGGGTTTGTTTGGAAAGCTGCTAAAATTTCGTGTTATTGCTAGGCGCAGTTTATCTTTCCGGGCGCCGATATAATTTTCGTTTGTTCTCCTATCGTCTGGAGTTTTAAGGTTCCAAACGATAGGAGACCCGTTCGAGTTATTTATTATAAAAAAAGGGGTTCGCTATGCGTTGGCGCGTCGCGTCGCATGAAAAAGAGGACCGTGGAGTTTCCAGGACGTAACATTTTTTTTTTTTTTTTTTATTTAGTCCCCTTTTTTTCTTTTATTTTCTTTCCCTTTTTTCTTACAACTAACTTATTATTTATTTTATGCTAGAAGGTAAGGGAACATGGTGAGTTAACTTTTACAAAGAAAGGTTTTTATTGTTTCGCACCATGGTACAAACTTACTAACTATGGCTTAGGTACTAATGCGCGTTACTAATTTATTATCTTATTTTTATACAATAGTAGTAATATGTTAGTAATAGCGTATATAATTAGAGTTAGTAAAAAAAAATGATATGTATATGAGTATAAAAATGATGTGTATATAAATATATAGCATATAAGTAGATGTAAGTATTAAGTGTTATAAAATAATAAGTATAATATTAACGTTGTAGGTCTTGTAGTCCCGGTCGGGCTTCGGTAGTGACTGCAGGCCAAAAGTATCCACAGCCGAGGTCTTCCAGTAACTTTCGCAGGTTTACACTGTGTCCATTTCCTCGGATGACCGTGAGGTCCACGTATGCTCCTACTCGATCTTCCGTGGATCCTCGAATCCTTACGGTGGCTCGGTGGTCCTCGCTCAGGAATTTGGCCAAGTGTATATCATCACTGCGCCATTTCTGACTTCCGCCAAACGGCAAAATGTTTGTTAAGCTGCACGGTATGGCCTCCCATGTGCGATTCTTCGTGGCGAATTGTTCTGGCAGCCGGAACACAGTTCTTAGTTTCCTGGTTACTCGGGTCCCCCAATCTCGTAAGGCGATCCTCACATCGTTGTCGTTGATCACGTGCGTTATTTCCCCTCGCTGCCACTCTTTGGCTGTTTGTACGGCAACCAACGCACCGACATACACACAGTTTGGCCACATGATCAATGGCCCTCGACGATACTTCATCCACCAGTTGAGTTCCTCCAACATCTCCTTGAAGCTCTTTTCTCCGTTGACGAGGTGGATCCAAATTCTGGAGGGCGACTCCACTCTCAAAATCCTGGCTTCCAGCGGTGCACGCGTTAACGCCTTGGTGTCAATGTTTGTGATGCCCATCTTGTGTGCTTCTTACAAAAGTGCTCACTATGACTTTTTGTTGGAGAGAATTGGAGAATGTCTCCTGGAAATTTTTCGGAGTCGGGAGTAGCCCTTAACCGACCAGGGAAAAGGTGGGAAAGACGCAAAGGAAGGGGTAGCTAGCGACTCAGGATAAGAGAACGTTTGTGTGTTTATAATAGTTTAGTAGAAATTTCGTGGGTGAACCAATTAGCGTTCGAAGTCGTCACTCGCACGCGTATGCGATTGGTATTAAATACGCTACAGGTGATTATAAACACATGCGCGATAGGACTACGCCTTCTCTTCTTCTTCTTTTTATCTTCCTTACTGAGACATGCCAGCAATAAACGGTTGCGTCTCAATTTTCACTCTCGGAACGTCGCGCGTGTAGCCGAGACTCTTAAGCAGTGAGCGTATGTACACAGCGTCACCGCCGTTTTCCATTTGTATCTTAAGATCGACATAAGCTTCTTCGTGGCGGGTGCCGGCAATGCCTCTGACTCGCATCAACCCCCCTTTTCCTTCGCAGGTGAGTCGCATCATAACGTTAGCCCTTTTTGACCAGTAAGGCGCAAAATTACTTGGAGCAGTAAAAGCTAATCCGCACGGGATGGCTTGCCAAGGTAGTT
>NW_018024431.1:0-440 GCF_002006095.1 Pseudomyrmex gracilis
TATTATTGATGTTACTAAAACATCTCAAGATGTCATTATACTTTTTTAGGAATTATTACATATGAGTTACCTGAAAGAATTCAAAAGTTTTTTGAATANTGAAATTTATTAGTGTTCTTTTTTTATATATATTTTTGTTTTGTAAAATATAACAAGAATCTACATTTTTCAGACATATAATCTCAAAATATTTAATTCATATTATACAAAATTCAAATAATTAATATATTATATTCATATAATATCAATTAAATCATATTATTACTTTAGGATTGTGCATCTGTAAAATGTAGATTCTTTTCGTGATTTATAAATTAAAAATTTAGAAAAATTAGTAATACTAACCCCTTGGCCTACACGATATCTGCCAATTGCGCGAGCTATAGTAAACAAGAGAATCGGTCGCGCGCCGTGCCATTCATCTGTTCAGCCGCGTACCT
>NW_018024431.1:4885-11053 GCF_002006095.1 Pseudomyrmex gracilis
ACAATTTTTATGTAAAAGACATACAATATTTATATATTTATATTTATTTTCGAGATTTAGAATCTTAAAAAAAGTACGTAATATTATTGATGTTAACAATAGGGAAGAAAGCATAGGCCAATACGAGGTAATACACCAGATGGTCGTTGTGAAATTAATTATTTTTTTGATTTATTCAAAATTCCAAACGTTTCGACCACAAACTTGGTCTTCTTCAGTGATAACAAATCTGTTGAAATATTACAAAAAAAAATAAAAATAAAAATAAAAATAAAAATAAAATGGCTTGCCATACCAATAAAATAAATTATAATAAATGTACAATTAACTGACTCACCCGTAAAACATAGGAAAGGAACAGAAAAAGAGTGTCAACACATTGTCCAATCGTAACAGCAATGTTCCCCCAACATGATGTCTTCAAAAAAATTTTTTTACAAATTACAATCACTTTTTAATAAAATATTTTTTATATATAAAAAGACTAATTGATGTCAAAAATAATAAAAATTAATATGAACAATGAAAAAGAAACAGAAAAAGATAAAATAAATAAATTTAAAAGATCAAATATACTTGTCACATTGAGAACGAAATAAATACAACTGTCAACCGATAAATTGAAAACATCACTGACACTCGTTTCTTCACATTACAGGCAATATATACAATATAATCGTCCCCCACTACTCTCAAAAGCTTCTCTTTCTACCTTATAACTACGGTTACATATGTCGAATCACAAACAATAAAGCGAATTTAAACCTTTAACGTTTCTAGAAAGGCAAAATAAGAATTTAACTTTTCGGTATCCGACATGACATTCAACGATTTATGTTGCAATTTGATGTGGATCATTTCCGAAATTAATCTTTTGTTGTAATGAGTTTCTTTGTCCAGAATACGTGTTTCGTTCCATTTAAAATCATGATTGTAACGTAGTCTGTGTTCTGTTATCGTAGATGCTGCACTATTCGTTCTGTTTATTTGGTTCCTGTGCTCAGAAATTCTTGTTTTTAATTTTCTCTTTGTTTGTCCAACGTATGATGCATCGCAATTCGCACAATCAATCCGATACACCACATTCCTGTTACTGTCATGCCCAATGGGATCCTTATGTACCTTGATGTAATTACTTAACTTATTTATACTTCTGAAAGCCATTGCGAATTCACTTCTATCTCCAATCAATCTTTTAAGAGAATTTGAAAATTTTTTAACATAAGGCACCACAAAGTAAGACCTCGCTGTGTCCTGAGAAGATAAATGATTACAACTCGTTTTTTTGGAAGCTATTGTTCGGTTGTTTATCAAGTGTTCTATTCTATTGTTAATGGTGTTAAATATGAAATGTATTGGATAATTGTTATAAATTAATATGTCTATTATTAATCTGATGTTTTTTTCCTGGAATTGTGGATGAGAAAGAAGGAAGGCTCTGTCAATTAAATTAATGATTGTGCCTATTTTTTGTGATGTCGGATGTGTGGAAATAAAATTTAAGTATCTTCCGGACGAAGTCTCCTTCCGGTGCCAGTCGAACAAGATTTTTGAGTCATCACTCACAATCACCTTTGTGTCTAAAAAACTTAACTCGCGATTCTTTTGAATTTCCATGGTGAATTGTAATCTACTGTGATATTTATTAAAACTTTGTAATAGAGTTTCCAAAAATTCACTAGGAGCTGTCATAATTATGTCATCGACATATCTATAATAAAAGGTTGGAATAAATGGTAATTTTTTTAAAATTGATGACTCCAAATCCTGCATAACAATATCCGCGATGATCGGCGACAATGGAGAGCCCATAGGCATTCCAAAAGTCTGTTTATAAAATTTTGAGTCAAATGAGAAGCAGGTAGATGTAATAACTAATTCTATCGCATGCAGAAAGTCATTGAGGGGTATTTTTGTGTTTTTTCTTATGTGCTTCCATCTAATTTTTATGCTTCTCAAGACTAAATCGAAAGGTACATTAGTGAACAAAGATACCACATCCAGCGACACGAGAACGTGGTCCATTGGTAGTCTAATATCACTGACTTTCTTAACAAACTCAAGACTATTGTTGATATAACTATGAGCGTTCGGAACACTAGTATATATAATTTTATGTAAATACTCGCCAAAGGAGTGCAATGGACTATCTATCGACGATACAATTAGTCTATATGGAACATCCGGCTTATGTATCTTATTATTGATGTTACTAAAACATCTCAAGATGTCATTATACTTTTTTAGGAATTATTACATATGAGTTACCTGAAAGAATTCAAAAGTTTTTTGAATATTGAAATTTATTAGTGTTCTTTTTTTATATATATTTTTGTTTTGTAAAATATAACAAGAATCTACATTTTTCAGACATATAATCTCAAAATATTTAATTCATATTATACAAAATTCAAATAATTAATATATTATATTCATATAATATCAATTAAATCATATTATTACTTTAGGATTGTGCATCTGTAAAATGTAGATTCTTTTCGTGATTTATAAATTAAAAATTTAGAAAAATTAGTAATACTAACCCCTTGGCCTACACGATATCTGCCAATTGCGCGAGCTATAGTAAACAAGAGAATCGGTCGCGCGCCGTGCCATTCATCTGTTCAGCCGCGTACCTAAACTGGCGCAAAATGTGTACCTTCTAATTCTTTACCACGAGTTAGACTCGTGGTTTTTGCTTATGGCACAAATTTTTCACCACGAGTCAGACTCGTGGTTATAGGCCAAAGGGCTAATAATATAGTATAATATAGTTTATATATATAGTATATATATATAATATATACATATATATATATATATATATTAAATGTTTTTCAATAATCTAAAAATAATCTAAAAACTTTAAAATTATTGCAGTTATTTTTTAATAAGAATTAATAAAAATGTAATAACAAATGCATCTTGAGATGTTTAACTCATCCTTATCAATAATATTATCTACTTTTTCTAAGATTGTAAGTCTTCGAAAAGCATTTTTCGTTGTCATGTTGTCATAGGCTACAAGCGCGTAACGAAACGTTGTTTTCTAGCCTCATTATCTTGCTCGCGTAGCGAGCTTGGTGGAAGCGAGGCAAAACATAGTATATGTCTGCACTCTTTCACGAGCCGAACAGCAGAGCGTGACGTCACTCACACGGACGGCGGTGTGCGTGCCGTTTCTCGCTGTGTGCGAGCCCCCACCACCTCGGTGCTCTTGGTGTTAGCCTGCAAGATCTTACATCACTGTCTGTCGGCCCGTTTTGCTAGGCGTAGCGCAGCGCCGTTGTTCGCTTGTTCTCCTGGATCGGATCTAACGGAAAACCGGTTTCTCCGTCGGAGAATACGAGATTCCCATGGAGCGAATCTAACGGAAGGCCGGTTTGCCCGGCGTAGTATACAAGATTCCCTTGGAGCGAATCTAACGGAAGGCCGGTTTGCCCAGCGGAGTATACCAGATTCCCTTGGATCGGGTTTAACGGAAAGACGGTTTGCCCAGGTGAGAATACGAGATTCCCCGGAGCGGATGCCGGTTTACCCGGCGGAAAATTAGAGAGTCCCCGGAGTGGAGCGGAACGGATGCCGGTTTACCCGGCGGAGAATCAAAGATACTCCGGAGCAGAGCGGAACGGATGCCGGTTTACCCGGCGGAAAGAATAAGTAACTTATTCTTTCAATGAGGATCGAATCTTAGAGTTGCTGTCGGTTTGCCCAACCGAGAAGGAGCTTCNTTAGATGCTTCTCACCAGATTCGGAGATCAAGCGGATCTGATCTCCTTGATTTTTGGCCCGGCTTTTATACTCGCAGTTTTCTGCGAGGCGGGGTTGACAAAATGCGCGGAAAACAATTATTTGTTTGTTACGCTGGTTGTTTCGTGGCGCGGTATCAGCTGGCGTTTGTCGGCGCGGGGAACGCGCGGTGCGTGTGGTGCTCGGGCCGTTTGTTGGCTCGGGGAGCGCGCGGTGCGCGCGGTACGCCGGCAGCGTGTATTTCATACACGCTGCAATTTTATAAAGTTTATTTGGCGCTATGCGCCGTTTTCGGGCCGGGACGGATGGTCGGTCCCGCTCGTAACGATTTGCATTGTTACATCTCCCCCCTTTTTAGGAGGAAGACGTGTGTCTACACGTCTTCAGCCGTCCTCGGCTGTCAAATCGGAGAGTCCACCGTCCATCGAGTAGTTTTGCCTTAAATTTCCTCCAGGTATGGCGAGCTTGGTGCGGAACGTCGACGAATTTTTCCGGTTGAATTTTCACCTGCGACGCTNGCATTAAGTCGCGTGGAGCTGGTGGCGCAGCTGGAGCGGCGGAGACGGCATGAACGGCGTCCGTGACAATCTCCTCGGTGACCGCTGTGGTCGGCTTGAGCCGCGTGAAATACGGCTGCCTGATCGCCCGGATCTTTACGCCCGTGGTGGCTCGGCGGCGGTTTATATCCGGCGCGGTTAGCTCGCGGATGTTTCGAGCCTCTGGTGGTATTTCCTTGACGGGGACCTTCTTTTTCGGCCCGTCGAGATCCTCGTCTAAATCGGAGTCCCCGAAGAGGTCTCTGAGAACCTGCCGGCGAGTTTTCCCTGGCTTCGGCTCGGGTGGTGCTGGCGCCTCTCTGACTANTCGCCCGATACTCTCGAACAAAACCTCGAGTGTTTCCTCGAGCATTTCAGAGTATTCTCGCTCCAATGCTTACTCTGCGTTCATTTTTGCGAATGATAATTTTCTTGGTCGTTTCCCGGCTTTTGTAGGCGAAAAATTGTTTTCGTTAGGGTGACTTTCCTTGATCTGTTGTGTTGTCGGTATACACAGCGCCTTGGCTTCGCTTATTTCTGTCTCATGTTCGCTGTCCTCGTTGTTGTTTTGATCGGCCGGGAGTAGTCTCTTTAAATCCTGCACGTGAACGTGCCAGTGCCACTTGTTTTAACGGTCTTGTAGATCTGCTATTACAAGCAAAATGTATCGCCTGACTATTAAAGGCCCGATGTAGCGTGGAGCGAGTTTTACGTGAAATCTCTCTGCCTTTTTTGATAGAGGGTAAACGCGTTTCCATACTTCCTTTTCTATTTCCGGTCTCCAGTTCCGTCGGCGTAGGTCATAGTAACGTGCTTGGTGTTGAAAAGATCGAGCAAAATGTATTTTACCCAGCTCGAATGCGTCTTCTAATCGTTTCTGAAGCACGTGCGGTGCGGCGGCGGCGGCTCGCGACGGGCGGTCTTTGGCATTCGGGCGTGCTAGTTCTCGGCCGTGGTTTAAATACGCTGGCGAGTATCCGGTTGCTTTGTGTTGAGCCGTGTTGTATGCGAATTGCAATGCCGGAATCTTTTCGTCCCATCGCTTTTGACTGCGTGCAACAAACTGTGCTACCATCGTCTTGATTGAACGGTTTGTTCTTTCCACTGGGTTGCACTGTGGTGTCCTGGCAGGTGTGAACCGGTGACGAACTCCCAAGCTCTGGAACAGTTCAGTCATTTGTTTTGATTTCAATTGTGTGCCGTTGTAAGATATTATTTCTTCCGGGCAGCCATGCCGTAGCACGACTTGCTCGTAAAGCGCCGTTGTTACGGCGGATCCTGTGGCTTTGCGGAGCGGTTTCAACTCCACCCACTTGGTGAACCTGTCTTGCATCACGAACAGCCAGACACACCCCTGAGTCGACCTTGGTAGAGGGCTGATGAGGTCGACGGTTACCTGCTGCCATGGTGCATCGACAGGTTCTGTGTGAAGTTTTCCGGCCGGTTTTGTCGGTGGGATTTTATGACGTAGACAGTTCTCGCATGTCCGGACATATTTCATTATGTCTCGGAACATGCCTAGCCAGTAATAAATTTGTGCTATCCGTGCTATTGTTTTTGCTACACCGAGATGTCCCGCGGTTGGCTCGTCGTGGAAGCGAGACATGATTTCGTTCCTTTCCCCCTTCGGAACACATCGTTTCCACTGTTCGTCTGGCTCGGTCTTGCGGAAATCGAGACTGCAATACGTGCCTGTATAAATGATCGTTACGTATCTGATAGTCGGGAAAGTTTTCTGGTGTTTCTTCGACTTTTTTCAACATGCGGTTGTACCATTTACATGGTCTATCGATTTGGATGTTGCATATCTCGTGTTTTCGAGATAGTGCGTCTGCTACCTTATTCAGTGCGCCTTTTCTGTATTTTACCTTGAAGGTGTACT
>NW_018024432.1:0-2503 GCF_002006095.1 Pseudomyrmex gracilis
TTGAGAAAATCTTCCCACTTCTATTTTGCATGAATCTCGCATATAATAGGCACGGTGTGCTCGCGCAGTTCGAGCGCAACTTCGTTGCGCGTGAAACTTGGCGCGAGGCACTACCGTGCCTCTTGATAAAAAATAGTTTCTTATATAAAAGATGCTAAAATTAAATTTTAAAAACAATTTATTTCAAAAATGTATTAATGTGCGATTACATAAAAGTGTTCTTACAATAAAATTTTGTACACATGTATAAATAACTACATAAATGTAGAAATTTTCAGTGACGGCCTCAAACCGATTCTAAAGAGTGAAATACTTATCATGTATAACACGGTTTTGCGTTTTTTTCTCGATGTATCTCGAAAACTATTAAAGATATCAAAAAATGTTTTATATAAAAGTTTTATGGGAAAAACACCTCTATTTACCTACATTAATAGAATTGTTAAAAAAAATGTTTTTTATAATTTTGTTACACAATTTTTTTTTAAATTTATTTTTTTTAACTTCTATTAACATAAATAAATAGAAGACTTATTTTTATAAAATTTTTGTATAAACCATTTTTTAATATCTCTAATCATTTTTGAGAGAAATTGTGAAAAATGTAAAGCCGCTCTACATATGAGGGGTGATTTCATCCCTTAAAACCGTTTTTTAGTAGCAACGGAAAATGTCAATACTCATCTATTGACCTCCCTAACATGTGTGCAAAGTTTTATCAAAATCAGAATTTTCGGGTTTGCGAGGTTCCCTTGTGAGACAAACTCAGTCCAGATAAACTTGAAGTATATTTCTCTACAGCAGCAGTTAACATATCTTTTTGAATTTCAGAAATTGAAGTGTCAATTTTTCTTCTTTTATAAAAGGCAAGAGACGACACTGTCCAAAAATTATACTATTGATTGAAATTTCTTTGCCAGATATTAAATTGATTTTATCCACATCATCTTCTGATATATATTTTATTTTTCCCGCACATTTTTTCACCAGTTTATCACAGATAGAACACTTTAGATTGTTGGTTTTTGAAGATGATATTTTATTCCGTTCTTCCATCTTGATCACAATGTAGTTATAACTACAATTTAGTTACAATCACAAAATACTGCACTTTTGAATTAAATAAGCTTACTACGGCCGCTATTGTCTGTTATTCAAACTATGTCTTTTTAATAAATCGTGGCGACTACAACTATAATAAATATTTAATTCTTATTATAGGTTATGTATTTAATTTCGCTATCTAGTGGCAATAATAAAGATTAATATTAAATAAACATGCAAAAATATAGTTTTTTGTTGAGTGTAATGAATTTAATTTGTTTTTTTCACCTTTACGTACTTTTTTAGTTATATAGGTAATAAAATATTTCATACAGAAGCTTTTAAAGATAATGTAAAAGAAGCTTGAACAATTTATCGATAAGAATATAAAAAAAATACGCATAATAATCGATTTTACGTTGTTTCATCATAGCATACCTTTCTAATCAAATTGGTAAAGAAATATGTGGTAGAAAAATGTCTACAGATGATACAAAAAAAATGTTGATAATTATATCAGTAGTAGTATTGTAGAAAAATAAAAAATAAAGCGATTTTATTTTTTTTTACTATGGCGTATTTCTTTGATTAATTTAGCAAAAAAATATGTTATAGAGGGAAAATTAAGAAAGATATAAAAAAAGCTTTGTAGGTGTATCTTGATAGTAACATACTTAAAAAATTAAAGAATCTTTTAAGGCTCCGAAGATTCTAAACTAATAAATATGTATTTGGTCATGAGAGCCGTTTGCTAGGTGTTGTGCGGAAATTATACGTGTATATATATATACATATATACGTGTTCACGTGTAAATTTTTACACGTGAAATTCGAATTGTAATAACAATTCTAAAATTGAAAATAAACTAAACGGCACGGAAAGCCAGAGATTCCAGGTTTGACTCCTGGCCGAGGAGTTTTTGTCGCAATATAAATTTAATTTCAATTAGGGGAGTATTTGGGATTTTTCTTATACGAGATGTAAGTATAGCGTCCTATATGAATTTTAGAATTGTTATTACAATTCGTATTTCACGTGTAAAAATTTACACGTGAACACGTATATATGTATTGCAACGCTTTTTCTTTCGGCGAACTGCAATAAGAAAAAGTGACTCGTCTCCGCTGTGTGGAGAGCCACCGATTGGGTGAGCCCGAACGAGAACTGAACACCCGGAACTGTCAAGTAATTTTTTTTATGTTGGAATTTTGGGCGCCAGGCACGTGTCTCACGTGCCAAATCTGTGACGTCCCGTCGCTGGTATTCAGGCCGACTAGCTCGGTAAATCCGAACGGAGAGGGGCGGGGTAATTAAGTTGGTAAAAGAAAGGATAATGCGACACGGAAGAAATCAAATGAAATACGCGAGATTTGTTTGAAAAGAAATTAACAAAAGAGAATTTATTCCTTTGGTAGGTAAGAATTATAATCCAGAGGATTTACACAGAGAATAATCGAA
>NW_018024432.1:8843-12215 GCF_002006095.1 Pseudomyrmex gracilis
AGGGGCTCCCTTCAGCGGGGATGATCTCGTCGACCTATCAGATTGATTAGGTGCCGAGATCACGTGTTTTGCTACGTCGCCGTTGCTCTTGTCAAATTTTCCAACGGCTCTGTTCAGGGTCGTCTCGGACCTGCTGAAGTTGTTGACGTTGCTCATTGTTGTTGTTTTCCGGCCTTCACCTGGCAGGTTGCGTGTCTCGGTTACGGCTGTTTTGTTTTCCGCTAGCTTTTCGCAACGGATTTTAGTGCCCTTGGCGCGCCTTGTCTTTCTGACGCGCCTTCTTCCCTCAGCGTGGTATCTTAGGCGTTGTTTTGCTGTCCTTCTCTGGCCTCTCCTGGTTTCCCGACGCCTTCTCTCTCCTGGCTGACTCTTCGGCTTCCTCGTTGGTGCCGGTGAGGTTCGCTTAACCAGCGGTTTTATTTTACATCGAGAAATAAAATTAATTTTAATTGGTTTTTTTTTTAAGTCGCGCGTACGCCCCGGAAGATTTACGGTTTCCGAGTGCGATTTCGGATCCCGGAGACGAGTCTTTGTGACTAGGGCGGGCGGCTGCTGCTGCAACCGCTCGGCCACGTCACAGTATATATATACACGTATAATTTCCGCACAACACTTAGCGAACGGCTTTTATGTGTGACCGAATACATATTTATTAGTTTATACTAAAAAAATTTACAAAAAAACAAATATTTTTTTCAAGTGATCTTGTTGATTAAAAAAACTGAAACTTTTTCTTTAATTTACTTTTAATTATACCTAAAACATAGTTTGAAGAGAAGTGAATTTTTTACTCAAAAACCAGTGAATTAAAATGGTTGAAATTTTCACAGGATTTGTATTTTGTACGTGCAAATATATGCCTAACATTTGGTCACCAAACTCGCGGGGGCAACTACCTCATACTTATCCTGCTACGGCCTTTGCGAGAAAAAAAAAATACAAAAATAAAGTTTGCCAATATGATACGGCGAGTTCGCTCTGTCGCGGCGGTAACTAACAACAAAAGAAAGTAAATAAAAGAAAATAACAGAATTACGGTGACAAATAACAATACGCTCTTCACAGAAACGTAATCGATCGCAGGACCAACGTTTTATAACGACGCGTGTCACCGGGAACGCTACGTCGTCACGCTGACTTCACCTAAACTCTACGTTACCAGGCAGCAGGATAGACAAAATACCGAGCGTTTTAGTCAAAGCTTTTGAGAATAGGAAAACGGCGGAAGAGATTAATCTGGTAAAATCATGCGCTTACAACTAGGTGTGCAAAGGCGGGTCGCAAGGCGTAATATCTACGCCGTCGGACTTACTTGATTCCTCAGGTCGGGCCTACGCCGCGTGCATGCACGGCGCAAAGCTCTTGCCGAATGCCCGTCACTGGTCTCGATGTAATTCAGCAGCCAATTATAATGCAGCAAGCACGTGCCAATTAGCATACCTGAGTGAAGCGCTCGCGAAATCGGAAGAGCTAGTTTACTCTAGAATCGAAATGACTATAAACTTCGCCTGTTTTAAATGGCGAGTCCGCCGTGGAGTTCGCCACACGAAACGAGAACTATGCGCCCTCCGATCCGATAGATCCTCCAATACAGTACGATAGGTTTCTTCGATTCGGTACGATAGCGGTACGATATTTCTCTTTTGTTGTTTTTTCGAATCGCACACCCCTCACTCTAGGCAGATCACTCGGAAAATCCACACCAAAATGCTTTAGAAAATGTAATGGCGGTACGATAGAGTAGCGTGCAAGGTCAGTACAGCAGGAGGTGACCGATAAGCTGTAAATATTACGCAGGACGACAACCGTTACGATAGCGGTAAATTAGGTTAATGATACGATAATCGGTACGGTATTCGGTACGATGATCGGTACGATACTGGTACAGAATATGGCGGTTGCGAAACGATACGACAGACAAACACTTGTACACGCAATACACATCAAAATGACTAGGATGCTGCTTGGCGCGGTACTGGAACTCCAGGGCTTGTAATACTCAATAAAGTAATTACGCGAGACGCACTTAAGCCTACAAATTAATACCACGAAGCTCCGTGAAGTCCGATTCTAGCCGCTGCCGAAAATTCGAAACTATGGCGAAGGTTATGTCCTTGCCGGTATCAACACTCAAGATTTAGCGACTAGCCTCAACACGAGACTCGAGTAACGCGAATTCGTGGCTCACAAGTAAACGAGGGCACCTCACCGTACGTCGTCGTCGCTCTCCATCCAGAAAATTTGCTAAGTTCGTTGTTGAACGCTAGATCGTCGAGAGTGCCGTCAGTGCGTCCGTCCCGTTCGGTAGATAGCGACCAAGAGAGCGAGGATCGCGATCAATCTGAGCGCGCTAAGATCGCATAAGGTATATCGCTGCGGCCAATCAGGTCGCGAGGGGCGCTACTCGCGACGCGATGCTCGCGCTCGGCGAGAGGACCCGCGGCCGCGAAATTCAAATAGATTACCGGGCCCTTACTAGCGAAAATGCAAGCAGCAGATATTTCCAAGCGTTGGATTTCGCAGATTTAATAAAGATGCAGCATGCGGTATCGCAGCAGGGTAGCAGTCGCAGGCTAGCAGCGAAGGTTTGCAGCAGGCTTTTCCGGTGCAAAAGGAAAGTCAAAGCTGTCTCCATCGTTGTGTGTTCATATTTCTTCTTTGGCTACCCAGCGCCGAGGTTCGCTGTTTTTGTCACAGTCCTCTCCCGCGCCGCTTGTTCTTTGAGACTCACCCCTCTGGCCGTCGTGCGAGTGCCTAGCTGCGATTACACGCACGCCCTTCTCTCTTGCTTTCTCTCGCTTTTATCCAACAATCGACGGTTCCTGATACCTCCTCCAGTAGTGTATTCTCGGTGTGGTAAGGCGCCAAGAACATACAAAAAAATAACAAAATAAGCGACTAAATTTAGCGCACGCAATCAAGCCCTGGAGGATCCTGGCGCTTCCCAGACGGCTTGCACTCCCGGACTCCCGCGATCATTCAAGCTTTTGTGGCGAGGGAGAAGCGACGCGATTACCACGTCACAATGTAAATCGCAAAACGATATTCCAAAGATAACTTGCCAATGAGTTGTTTTAATCATTCTTGCTATTAGTAATACAATCAGATAATTCACATTTTCCAGGTTTATTCATACTTTTTGAAAAAAAGGTAAAAAAAGGCGCCAAGTACATGCGCAACTCGTATCTCTAGAAAACGTATTAATATTAAAATATTTCTCTACAAAATTTATTCTACAAAAGAAATGATATCAATAAGTAACGCCAAGTAAAGTCTTGTACATTTTTTGTTATAAAATATAAAATATTCCAAATAGAAAGTTTAAAAAGTGTTATGCCACGGCCACCATGTGTTCTATGGTTGCTAGGCAAG
>NW_018024433.1:0-1941 GCF_002006095.1 Pseudomyrmex gracilis
CAGTCATTCCATTCTTTACAGGAATACTTATGATTGGTTAGTTTCATGAAAACGGTTGTTATTAAAACGGTTTTATCAGTGCGTGTAAACGTAGTCGTAGTCAGTTATTTGTGCATAGTGTTGCTTGTTTTAAGTTTTAAGCATTTTTAAATAAAAAAAAGTAAAAAATATTTAGTTTTTTAAAAGTTAATAATTGTACTGTTACAAGTGTAACATAAATAGAATAAATTCAGAAATGCTTGGTCATATTTTGGAGTTTGATCTGTCATCCGATAAGAAAAGAAAACATAAAACAAAAAATAAAAAAAAATAAAAAAAATACTACACAAACCAAATAATTTTTAATAATTAAACATATAATTTAATACTATATTTAAAGAATTTGTAATTTATATCATATTGAAAGAATGGTATTGTAATGAATTTAACATATTTTAACATATATCTTATTATATATATGTAAAATTTGATACAATAACCTATTACTTCACTTGATGAACATCTCATCACATCCAACTGAGTTCTAAAATGACATTCAAAACATAAACAAACTAAAACTGTAACGTTACACTAGCTTTACACCATCTCTCAAGGGCTGGGCTGTGTTCAGTTAAGCAAGATGGAACAAACTAATGCAGGAAATGCAGGAAATACAGGAATTGGAACTAATGAAACTAATGAAACTAGGCTGCGGTCCGTTTCATGCTTAAGCGCATATTTATCTATAGTATACGTGACATATACTATAAATAAATGCGCGATTAAGCACGAAACGGACCGCAGCCCTAATAAAAGAAATGAAGATAATGAAGAAAAAAAGGTTGGCTTTCCTGATCTGTTGCGGAACATGTGTAGTGGCAAAATTGAAACCGAAACAATTCTTTAAGTTTCCATTCCGAAAAAAGTGAAAAAGGAAACGAGAGAAGGCGGCGTATACACATTGTAATTAAAAAAAAAAAAAAAAAATTGGAATTTATAGAATCAAACAAGAAAGCGCTAATTGTGACAGAAGATGGTGCGGTCTACAAAGTAACTTGTGAAAGTGACGAGGAAAAGAGACAATTATATAGACATAGGTTAGTCAGGNACATTAGAAAATTGCACACTACTGCTTTTGTTGTTGTGTGCTGGCTCANCTGGCTCTGCATATTCTTTTTTTCTTTTTTTAAAATCGAGTTCTTTTTTTGCATCAGTGTTTTCTGCTGTTNAATTACTTGCAAAACAATTAGCATGGGAAATAATGACCATCGTATCGTTAGTTACCATCGTTAAATCGGACAATCTTCTGTCACAATTAACGCTTCCTTGTTCGATTCTATAAATTCCAATTTTTTTTTTTTTAAGTATAATCCGTATGCGCCGCCTTCTCTCGTTTCCTTTTTCACTTTCTTCGGAATGGAAACTTAAAGAATTGTTTCGGTTCCAATTTTGCCACTACACATGTTCCGCAACAGATCAGGGGAGCCAACCTTTTTTTTTTCACTATCTTCACTTCTTTCATTAGTTTCATTAGGTTCATTAGTTCCAATTCCTGTATTTCCTTCATTTCCTGCATTAGTTCGTTCCATCTTACTTAACTGAACACAGCCAAGGAGGTGTACAAAACGTGTAAATTACGTCATTAAAGTGTACTACACTTTCAAGAAGAACAGCGTGTAATGACGTAACTCAACGTTACTTCCGGCAAGAAAAACGCTAAAGTGTACACTTTACACTAAAGTGTATAAAGTGTATGCAAGAAAAACAAACCTAGTGTAAGGTGTACACTTTACACTTTTCGTGTATGCAAGTAAAACTAACCTAATATACATAAGAGAAACTGGTAAAGTGATAACCACACGACTAAAAGAACGGGTGATACTCTATTGACCACAGTACGATTCGACACCGCTCGATTCGACACAGATTTATTCGACACCAAATTATTCGACACCGTACGAT
>NW_018024433.1:2496-3719 GCF_002006095.1 Pseudomyrmex gracilis
AATAATTTTGTGTCCAATAATTTGGTGTCGAATCGATCGGTGTCGAATCGTACTGTGGTCAAACGGAACACGCCCAAAAGAACATCAGTCAGTAGTACGCCTAAAACACTACTCACAATCAGCGTTAGCGCCAATTGGAAACTGGTCACAAAATTATGTTTGACCAAACTCAAGTATTAAAAAAAACTGCAGCTTACTTCCCTAGAAAATATATGGAATTCTTGGAGATATGATGAGACAAACATCCAAACAATCTCAGTAAAGATAATGGACAAATGATCAATCCACTGTGGCAATTCATCCTGCAATAACATCTCCCTCTTTTCCGCTACATTATTGTACCCCACAGATTTCTATAGTATACTAGACCGCTAGCTTCTTATGTACGGCTGGCTACAAAATCTATGTACTTAAGTCGTCATGGAGGGGGAAGATTGGAGTACTGAAGAATGCAAGATGGCCGTCATGTTTGACAGCTGATTGAGTTGTAAGGTTTTTTTTGTCTGCCTTATTTCGGCAGCCAAAAACACAACAATATTTTGGCATATTGGTTTTCGTTTCTTTTAATGTGTGCTTTATGCCGTCAACCGCCGTATAACCTTCACTATGCTGAACTGCTGAATTGCTATCTGCGCATGCATCGTCGCGCACGTACATAAGTATATAAGCAATGATTGGATGAACTCTCCTTATCGTCAAAATCAACCAATGAAACCCGCATTTCACAGTACCCCCATTGTACATAGATTTTGTAGCCATTATCTACGCTGAAATCACGCGAGCTAGCGGTCTAGTGTAGTATATAGAAGTCTGTGTTTTACCCTTACTATTACATCCTTTTTACTACATCTCTTTCCCTATAATCTAGCGCTATAAAAAAGGAACACAACTCTCTTTGACCAGGAGCATCTTAGTATTAGGTTGCTCTTGAAACCCTGATGAAGTGAGCTGAAATGTTCCCGAAACATTGGTATAAAAATGGCGCTAATGCGGTACAAACCTGAAAAACATTTTCGAATATTAATACAACACATCGCGAAAGCATCAAATATCAAATGATTTTTCTGTTCAAAGTGACTCTGTAACGATGCAAATCGTTACGGCCGGGACCGACCATCCGTCCCGGCCAAAAACGCGGCGCTTTGCGCCAAATAATTATGTGAAACAGGCGCATATTAAAATATACGCCGACGGCCTGCGCGCCGCCCGCACCGCGCGTTTCC
>NW_018024433.1:4770-6718 GCF_002006095.1 Pseudomyrmex gracilis
ATTCTCCGCCGGGAAAACCGGCTCTCTGTTCCGCTCCGCTCGGGGAATCTTCGATTCTCCGCCGGGTAAACCGGCTCTCTTTCCGTTGGAGCCGCCTCAGGGGGATCAACGAAGCGTGAATATAAGCCTAGCGACGCGAGATCGCGCCGAATGGTAAAGTCACTTTTCGGAAGAAAAGTAACTTTCCCCGCCTTGTAAATATTTTCCGTACAACCGATAATACTCGGTTAGTGATCCGACCGTCCGTAAATCTCTTTTTCGTGAAAAGAGACTTTCCTCCCGATAAAAGACATTTCTCGCGATAACCTGCGTTGCGAGCGATACAGCGGCACTCGCGCGTCAAAACATCTAGCCGAGGCCCCGAGTAGCCTTGACCGAGGCTTTCGCGTTTAAAGAGCCAGACATCTAGTTTTTGTACATAGACTCAAGCCGCTCGGCTGAAAACGTGATTTGCCCGCACGCATTTCGGAGAACCCGAAATAAATTCCGCAGCAGATTATTCTCCGTATTCTTTTCTTGTACATATTATTTTTATCTTGTTTTATTGAATAAATTTAATTCGTTATTTTTTTAATCACCGAGTTCACTCACTCTTTACCTGTTCCTGGAATCCGACGAGCTACTCCGCACAATTTAAACGACACAAAACAACGGGATATTTTCTCGCGAAAAAGCAGAACCGTTACAACTCAATCTATCTTTACACTTCGTCTTGGTCACAATTTTTCAGACATCCTGTATTATTATATGTAGTATGTATAATAGAATATTTAAATAGTGTGTATATATTAATATATACACATTATATAAATTTGCGTAGTGTACATAATGCTACAAAAAATTATTTTTCTCTGTATTGTAAACTACAAACAATTAATTCTTTAAAATAACTGTTTTACAAAAGAAGTGATATCAAAGTAACATCAAGTAAACTCTTTTGTTTGTTTTATAATTATATATAATATACTACAAAATATCTACAAAATCTCTTCTACAAAAGAAGTGATATATAACTACTACAAATTTATCTACAAAATCTATTCTACAAAAGACGTGATATATATTATAATAATAATAAAGTAGTAACGTTAATTAAAAAACTTTACATATAATTATAAGATATTTGTGTAAAAAATCAGAAATTTATGTAGACTTTATAGATCACGTTTTATATCCAAAGTACTTGGTGTTAGATAACAAAACGATTTGTTAGTGAAACTAACAAGTAACCCATCAAAACTGTATTTTTCGTAATTATTTACAAAAACATTTACTAGAACACAAAAATGTAACAAAAGAAAAAAGGTTTTTTAATAAAAAATATTTAATGCAAAACAACTTAGCGCGGCTGCAAAAGAAGGCCGAAATTCGATCTATTTTAAATATTTCATATATACAGGATGTCCGTGAAATTTTGACACAGCCGAAGTATGGAGATAGAGTGAGTGAAACTGAATAGAAAAATTATTTGCCATTTTGCAAAATTCGCAATAATTATTGAGATATGAATTAATAAATGTGAACCAATGAGCGTGTGGAAAGCGATGGTCCTAACTCTGTAGGCGTATATGATTGTCAGTATAAAGCCCCTTGCACAATGGAAGGAATAGCGATAGCAATAGAAATAACACAGTTTTTAACACAGAATTCCAACTCGTCGGAAATTTTATCGCTATTGCTTATTCCGATTTTCTGATCTGCATTGATACATGTGTATTTTTGTATGTTAGATTCTGCTGTTCCTACCTTTATTTTTAAATATAAACTCTTCAAAACTTTTGTTATTTCTATCGCTATCCATATATGTAATACTCCTATATTGCTAGTCGCGTATCTTCGCAATGAGAGGCACGAGGCCCGAGAAAGGGAGACGCACGAAGTCCAAATATGGGCATAGATGGTCGAGCGTCATTATGCGCAGGCGCATCTACCAAGTGAGTGCGAGCGA
>NW_018024434.1:0-6729 GCF_002006095.1 Pseudomyrmex gracilis
TCTAACGCACGCAAGCAAGCCCTGGAGGATCTTGGCGCGTCCCTGACGGTTCGCACCCCCGGACTCCCGCGATCATGAGAGCTTTTTGTGGCGAGGGAGGAGCGGCGCGACTACCACGTCACAGTATATATGAAAAAGTTTTTACCGGGTTGTCATATATGTTATTTGTTATATGTGTATTAAGAATTGACTATAATAATCAGTATATGTTAACAAAAAATTTATTCGCGTTGTAAAAAATGGTATTTTAAATTATATTTAATAATAATTAAAAAAACTATTTTTATGTATTGGTACAGGTACATTGCTCTGCAATATTTTTAATAAAATAATAATTTAAATAATAAATTAAGTGGGTAGTTTGATAATGTAGGATAGTTTGAGAATAGGTACATAAAAATAATTACATTTTAGAAAGAAACAAGTGGTCTCACGGACTGAGTGCAAGGGCTGCGAGATCTCGAGTATAAAGGTCTTGAGTTCAAATCTTACTATCATCTTAGAATTTTTTCCGAGGTTGGTATCTTTAATCGAATTAATCAGTTGATCAGTAACCTGAATCAGACGTTCAAAGATTAAGGCAAGTAAAATTTCGAATTACTTTCTTTTCCACAAGGCAATGTGCCATTGTTTTTTTTTTTTATATATCACAGTAGTATATAATGTAATACATATCGGTGGACATGGTAATATTACTGTCATATTACAGTAAAATTATCTTTATTAGGTCCATTTTTTTTTTTTTTTTTTTTTTGGAAAATAAATGGACAACCGGAATTGTCAAAAATGGATGTCCATAAGACAATCAGTGGACGTCCATTAAAGTTTATTCGGACACTCAATGGACGTCCTGATGTCTGAATTTGGACGTCCATTAGATGTTCTATGGACATTCATGTGCTGTGTTATCCAGTAACCTTTAGAATGTTGTGGGTGCGGGAGTGTAATCCGAAGAGCATTACTTTAAACTGCATTAAGCCCCTCCTCGGTATCGTAAATGCAGTGATCGGGCGACTTTCCGATGTCAACGGGACCTGCCAATATCCGTTTTTCAGGTCTAGGGTTGACAGAACAAGTATTTGGCACCCCGAAGTTTATCGAGTGGTGGTGTTGATATGCGGTAGGAGGAGTCTCGCGTCTCGCTCGGTAACGTTAACCCGCCGGAAGTCTACACAAAACCGAAATGTTCCATCTTTTTTTTTAACAATTACGATAGGAGAGCTCCAGCCGCTCCTTGAGGGTTCGATGACGCCCTCCTTTTCTATGCCGTCTACTTCTGTGTTAATTACGGCATGGCTGCATTACGTGGTCAATAATAAATCGTGGCCGTGCAGGGTTGGGTTAAGTGCTGCCAGCGTGGAGGGGTAGTAGCTGGATTTCGAGCTTAGCCCATAGGTCAACTCCAATCAACATTGTATTTTTTCAGGTTCGACATTACACGGAACCTATGACGTAGTTCCTGTCCTGCGCATGCGATCGGTAATGTGAGTAGTTTGGGAAGATTACAATTGGCACCGTCCGCCAGGTTGACCTGATTTGGGATTTTTTTATCTAAATAATACTTTATCTAAATAATACTTGGTATATATTTGTCTTTTTATTTATGCATGATTTGCTCCTTTCATTTTTTAATGTGTTTCTATTTTTACATATATTTAATTATATACACAATAATATATAGATATAATAATTATGTTATGCTATAAAGTCCGATCATCGCTTTCTGCGTCCTTATTGACTTACATTTATTAATTTATATCACTAATTATTGCGAATTTTGCAAATTGATAAATAACTTTTCTATTCAAAATGACCCGATCTATCTACACACGTCGGTTAGTTTGTTCGTAGTCAAACATCCTGTATATATATACAAGGTGTCTCATAATTGCCGTCCCACCGCTCGTAAGCAGGTAGAAGGGGTTCTTCTAAGACGAAAAGTCCTATACCACTTTAGAAGATTCGCAATAATTAACAAGATATTAATTAATAAAGATCCGCTGTTGTGAGGTAATTTCACAGTTACGAAGAAGAAAGGGTAAAGAAGTTGGGCCATTGAGCAACGTGATGAACTATCACTATCGTTGTTCAATGACCCAAGTAAGGTTGCGCGACATCGACAGTTCTTAGAAGAACTGCCGGTTGCCACGGGGTGCGACACATCACCGCATTGTCAAAAGTGCAACGCGGCATGTGTCGGTCGTCGGCACCAGCACCTGGCACGGCCGTTGCTAGGGCCGAGAGATCTGCTAGATCAGCGCGATCAATGAGTATAAATCGAGACAGGGCAGAGAGATTATGTACTGCTAGCTCACTGTGTGGCTCCGCAAGCCGGAGAGTGTACCGCAGTAAGAAACAACCGTGAAAAAACATTGTTAAAAAACAGGAGCGCAATAAAGATATTCTAATAAGTTAAAAATTAGAACTTATCTTTTATATCAACCAGTCTCTCTTCAACATCCAACAAATTTTGGTGGCAGCGGTGGAATCTCTCATTCCGTGTGTCAGGAACGGGACTCAACAAGAGATTCCGATTGGATTAAGGAAAAGACATTGAGTGAGAAGAAGAAGAAGAACGGTTAAGTTCTGTTTAAAAAAAGTGTATATTATAAAAAATAGTAATATAATATAAAAAAAAATATTTTTGGAGAACTCCAACTCCGTTGAACACTGCTCCTGAAACAAAAAATAAAAGCAGTCATTAAAGGTGTCTTACGAACGACGAGTTTGAAAGAGAAAGAAAGACACTGCAAACTCACAGTCTCGAGTTACACGGCAGCACTTTTTTTTTTGCGTGGGAGAAATCCTTTATGGATACCCCGACACCCGGGGGGAGGGTCAGGGTTATGTGGGACTCCCTCCTCCCGCCCTCAGGCGGAGGGGAGGGTTACCCACAAAAACTCCCACGGTGTGTCCACTCTGCTCATAATAGGGAGAGCCCCGGGATCGCTTTACCAGCATGCACGCAAGTCCCTCTCTGAAGCCAAATAATCCTGAGGGAGAGACTTAGCCTCTTCCTTACACCTAAAGACACACTCCACAGTGCCACACGGATCACGTGCAGGGCAAGCCGGAGCACCCACTCCGACTCGCGCGGTCCAGCGGCGGCTTAAACCATCCTCCCAGAATGGACGGTACGACCCCGGGGACTAATGGCCGCCGCTCAAATCGGCCGCAGCGTTGCTGCCACCAACGCATCTCCATAGGGGTGATGGGCTAACAAGAGGAACCGGCTCCTCCCAACGCCCATCACCCCGAGCTACCCTCCTCCTCCCCCAAGAGGGAGGGTAGGGCAATGCTGCTGTTATGGATTTCCTCGTCCCCGAGGACGGACGCGGGGAACGGGTGGCCCCTCACCCGCTCGCGCACGCCCTCGAGGCCTCCCGAGAGGGAAAGGCAATCTTTCCCTTTCTCTCTCCGCGGCCTCCTGCTCCATCACTGCGCAGCAGAAGGAGACCACGGCTTCCCACACGTCCGTCTCTCTGGAGCATAGGGCTCTTACTAGGCTCTCCAGGGAGAGGTCTTCACCTATTTGGGCGACCAGTTCTCGGCGTTCCGGAGCCCACCGTGGACACTCCTCCACGGTGTGGTCCACCGAGTCACTGGCCGCCCCACACTCGTGGCACTGCAGTGTCAGCTCGCGCGATATGCGACACAGGTACTCACCGAAGCAGCCGTGCCCGGTAAGCATCTGCGTCACGCGGTAAGTGAGGCGTCCGACCCAGTTACACGGCAGCACTGACCTAACCTAACCTAACACAAGCTAAGCGACGGGCAGTGGCACAAGGCGGAGATAAGAAAGCGGCTGGACGGCAATAGAAGAAAGAGTTCGAAATTCACTGCCGGAAGCTCCGGAAGCGACAAGCAGCTGTGACAGAAGGGCACCAAGGAAGCAGCAAAGGATAGCCAAAATAGCAGCGAAGGCGACAAGGCAGCGAATGCAAACAAGGCAGCGGTAGCAGCAAGCAGCGCGCGCGGTAGCTGCTTCTCTCTCATTCTCTCATTCCCCACTCTCGCACTTAACAGAGCAAACGAGGTACGGGAAACGGTATGATTTGCAGCAGCCAATCACACTGCAACCGTAATGGATAACCACCTTTAATCTGCAGCAGTAGTGGAATTCCTTCTGATGTCACGTCTTGACATTTTTCCTCTCCCCTTTTGTCCACAATGACGTTAAACTACGACACACACACACACACACACACACACACACACACACACACACACACACACACACACACAAACAGTTTAATTATAAGTAAGTGTAAATCTAATTGAGTTATAATCGGTCTTATTACTCTGTAGTAGCATGCCACAACGTTATAAGTCGTCTGTTTTTATTTTAAGTCCCAATTTTGTAAAAAAAGTTTCTGATTGGCTACGTTCCTAGTAACTCGCGTTTTGATTGGTCAAGATTTATTGTCCCTTATTTCAATAGTCTCGATCAACAGCATCCGTTTCCACTAGTTTTTGTTTCATAATTCACGTTTAAAGTCGGTTTTCTACTCAAAAGAATTTTGATTGATTAAACGTTGTTATCTTGTATTTTGGTTGACATGACCACCGTGGTCAGTCTCCATTAGGTTCTGTTGCCAAATTCGCGTCCTAAGCCGGCTAGTTATCAGAAAGGGGTCTGATTGGCCAAGATTCTACCAGAGGATTCTGAGTGGTTAATCGGATTTTTGTGGGGACAAACGCAGCTTTGCGCTTACAAACCAAGCCAGAAACAATCCTTCAAAGAATGCTAAACCGTCCTGTTTTACCCTCATGTCGTATTTGGAACTTTTTGTGAAAACTATGAATCGGAATAAAAAATGCTTTTCCAGAAATGAAGAAAATATAATAAAGAATAGGATAAAGCATAAAAATTTAAGAAAAACAAAAAAAAGTTTATAGACTGTTTTTACAGAAACTACATTTTTACTTTATATGCAAAATTGGCCATATAAATCCAAATAAAAATACCTTTATTTCAAACTAAAAACATAGACAAATATTTTGAGTGCTTCAAAAAAGATTTTGAAGCCTTGTAAGACAAGAACCATTCCAAATACGATCACTACAATTTTAGCAGAAGCGCCGATGCTCTTACACCCGTCAGACACCATGTAAATCTTTTTGCTTACAATAGGCGTTATTTTAGGTGATATATGGCGTTCCAATATGCACTTTCAGTACTAAAAATCTATAGCATATGTGACGTAAAGTATAGATATAAATTTTTAATATTGGCAGTAAATATCAGAAGGCAACTATAGTAACCTCTAATCTAGTGCTAACACAAACAGTTTTATATGCGTGTATTGACGTTTACCTTATACCGAACAAACACATAACGGTTGACATGCGTTTTTATGTGTTAGGTTTTTATGTGTTAGGTTAGGTTGTGACCGGGGTTAGGCGTGGATATGGTCAAGGACTTTACCGTCTGGAATTATCTTCACGGTCGCCAGGTAGTTTTCTCTCCAACCACCAAGGGTGACTGCCCTTTGTCCTTCCGCGGGGATGTTTAACCCTTCGGGATCCTGTGAATGGATAGGCAGCACGGACGTACTCACGTCCGTAATAATTGTAGAGTTGTTTTACAGAACTCACAAAGAGCTTTATTAGCAATAACCAGGGCTGGGTAAAATGCTTTTCGAATTGCAGTTAAAATACTAAATGTAAAATACTTAAAAAAATGTATTTAAAATGCAAAATGTAAAATGGGTTTTCAAAATCCATTTTAAATATAAAATNGATAAATAGGTATTTTAAAATGTTTTTCAAATATAAAATGCTTTTTTAATATATGTAGGTTTTATTTGGATATATTTTATAAGTATACATGTTATTATATAAGTTTATTTTATAACCAAGCTGTTTAATTTAAGCAGCAATTGTTTTTCGAAAGTATCATCGTGCATGCTTCGACGATTCGGGCGCATAATCATGCCTCCGTATGAAAACATCCGTTCTACTGGCGCAGACGACGGGAGCGCAGTATTATATTTTATAAAAACTTCTCGAACAGCAGGAAATGCATTAAGCGAGTCTAAACATGTATCCTCATTTTGCAAATACTGCAAACATTGCAGTTCAATCGTATTTTTAACGGAGGTATTTTCAACACTTTCATCCGATGATCCTCCTTCAAAGGTAAAAAAGCTTTCACTGCTTTTGGCTTCGGATGTATTTATTGAATCATTTCGAGTTTTTGTCACATAGGTTAGTAAAGATTCAGCTTCGTTAACAAGCAATTCTTTGACATTATTTTTTTTTTCTTTTGGTACCCACCGTAACTTAAAGAACGGATGGCTAACAGATGCTAAAATAGCATCGTGTACTTGATAGGAAAAATCAAAGTAATCACTGAATCTTTTGTTTAAGCCTTCTAATAATACGACTACTAATGTCGCACAGTATTTTAAATGCCTGAGTTGTAGCTTTTGCAACGTCTTTTGCGTTTGCAGCAGAACTGGTAAAAGTTCACCATAAAAACAATTTTTCTCGCTTTGTAGCCTATCTAAAGCTTCTGCGATTGGTTTGACACATTCAATGTATTCTGCTAAAAATTCCAAGTCAGTGTCCTTAAATTTTGGTAGTTCAAGTGTATCACAAACAGTTCCAAGAAATTGTTTAACTGTAAGAAGGTCATTTAAGCAATCGAAGGTTGAGTTCCAACGAGTGGCACAGGGTGATGATGAGGCCTTTCCTGTAATATCAAAATATGTCTCAGCAGCTTTA
>NW_018024435.1:0-3373 GCF_002006095.1 Pseudomyrmex gracilis
GTCGATCGTCGGGAGTGTCGTCGGTGCGTCCGTCCGGTTCGGTAGATTGCAACCAAGAGAGCGAGGATTGAGATCGATTCGGGGTCGATGCGTCTGAGCGCGCTAGGATCGCGTAGGGTAGATCGCGGCGACCAATCAGGTCGCGAGGGGCGCTACATGCAACGCGATGCTCGCGCTCGGCGGCAGGACTCGCGGCCGCGAAATTTGAAGCGAGTATTGGGCCCTTACTGGCGCAAATGTAAGCAGCGGATATGTTCAAGCGCAGAATTCCGCAAATGCACTAGCGATGCAGCATGCAGTATCGTAGCAAGGTCGTAGTTGCAGATTAGCAGTAGAGGTGCGCAGCAGGCCTTTCCGAGGTGAAAAGGGAAGTGAAAGCTGTTTCCCTCGTCGGGTTTCGCCTCGCTTCCTCGGCTTCTCAGCGCCAAGGTTCGCTGTCCTCCGCGTTGTCATCTTTCTCGCCGCTGAGTTCTGGAGACTCGCCCCTCTGGTCGCCGTGCGAGTGCCTAGCTGCGACTCCACGCACGCCCTTCTCTCTCGTTTACTCTCGCTTTTACCCAGACTCGATGGTTCCTAATATCTCCTCCAGTAGAGTGTTCTCGATGTGGTGAGGCGCCAAGAGCATACAAAAAATAATACAAATAAGCAACTAAATCTAACGCACGCAAGCAAGCCCTGGAGGATCTTGGCGCGTCCCAGACGGTTCGCACCCCCGGACTCCCGCAATCATGAGAGCCTTTTGTGGCGAGGGAGGAGCGGCGCGACTACCACGTCACAATATTTACCGAAACCTTTTGTGTCTCATATTATAGNAACCCTGTTTTTGTGAATTAGCAAACTCGACACTTTTGATAAAAAAAATTCACATAAAACAAAAATATAGCTACTATCGATTCCTCACTTTTGGCGATAAAAACATATTTCCCATAAATTTGACGTAAAACTTGAAAATATTTTCCACGAATTTGACATACAACTAAGAATTAAGATTACATATTTAATAAATTATAAGCTTTAAAAAAAAAATATCTCATAATAAGGAAGGCCCCGTTTGCTTACAAATATATTGCCGACAGCATCATTTGCCTACATCCCATTTGCCGACAATACGTTTGCGCACAAAATGGTTTGCTTACATTTCAATTGCCTACAGACTCGATTGCGCACAAATAAATATTTAACCTTTAGAGGACGGGAAAATTTTGGTTCAAATCGACCTTTTAATTTACCCGAAATGTATGTATAATTTTATCGGATTAGTCGGTACAAGTTCCCAACCTGGTAGGTGGTCGATATTTTGACATAGACTTATATAATAGACGGAACATTCATATGGGCAAGTTGTCCTAAACATTAAAGGACAGAGATAGTGCTAGAGTGTATGCCTCTCTGTCTTACAATACGAGCGGTGGGGGACCAATCACCTTAAGCCACGCCTTAAGCGCACTTATATGTCTATGCTTAAGCGTAAAAGGCGATACTTGTGAATTGTGTGCTCGAGANGTTCGAGTCTTGTACAGATATAATTTTGTATTATTTAGTTTTTTTTATGTTTTTCAAGTAGAGAAAGAACAACCTTGTTTCAAATCTTATTGGGAAAATCTCTTTATCACAAATTTTATAATCATCTTAGAAATACATTAATTTTTTTCTCTTTGTGTCACTAAAATCGTTTACTATACATAGAACTGTTGTATGCGTGATGAATTTTGATAAGAATAGACAAAAAAGTTGTGATAGAACGAGCTAAAGTTTACATTATGCAATAGTAATCGAATTGTAACCGAGAATTATAGGAGGCTTCACGTTAACAGTCTGTGTTCTCGAACGTTTCACATCACGTCAATTCTTGATTCTCTTCCTCCTTGTCGCCGTACATTTGCAATAAAGCATCATATCGCGTCTGTGTTTTATTGTCAGCAAGGCTTTTATTAAGCGCTTGTGCTTCCGTCACTTCATTGATCAAATCCTCGATTTTCAAAGTTAACGTCGCTAATTCCGAGTTCAGTGCGTCCCTCTCGGCATTCCGCCGAGACAACTCCCATCAAAGTTGTTGTATCTCACTGTGATAACAAATTGAGAAAGTGCACGTTATTTGTTAGTAATATTGAATAATAAAAAATACACATAATCACACTAACAAAATATATATTTGAACGTGATATAAATTGAATGACATTTTGATTATTAACGTTATCCTTTAAAAAACATGAAAGATACTTACTGCTTAGTTTGTTCCAGCAATGTTTCATTTTTTCCTTCTTGAATAATATAGTATAATATTTCCATAAATTACATATTTATTGATTTTGAAATACAACAAGACGATTATGATATGTTCTGATACGCTGTATCAAATTTTGCTTTGATCGACTTTCATGATGTAGTCTTACTTTTAAATATTGGTTTAAAATTGCATCAATTAAATTAGGTTTGTGATCTGGCAATGCTGACGTTTGGACAAACATGTCTAAATTTGTAAATAAATTGCTCATAGGAAGCAACTCCTTCGTATCGTACATGAGCTTCTTTAAAATATTTTTTGTTGTTAAAATATTGTTTGTAGTTTGTATAACTCTTTCTGCTGTTTTGCAAATTTTAATAACATCGTTGCTTGGAAATAATAATCCTCCTCTATTTTTTATTTTGCATAAAACTGATGTTGATGTGTCAGTTTCAAGACTCTCACGGCACATTTGGCAAGAAATCTTATTTCAAATACTTCTTACTACAGCACCAGCTATGTATGACACAACTTCTGAAGTGTATTCATTCCATGACCAATTATTCAAAGTTTCATAATCATGATCAAATGAAGTGAAAAGACATTGCGACATTGTCGGAACATTCTCTGTTTCATTTAAGGCCGTATCTAATTGAAGAACTTTTGTTTCATCTTGGACTGTACAATTCGCACTTTCAGATACAAGACAGTTAACGTGAGTAATCAATTTTTTGTAAGCAGTTGTAAATTGTCTGCAAGTAGGATTGTTATTGAATCCACCCATCCTTCTAATGCAAGAAAAAAATGTTTCTAAGTGATCCTGTGATAGTTTATATGTTAAAAAATATGAAAGCAATTTTTTGTCGAAAAGAAATGTTGCAAGTTTGATTGCACTTTTCATAGCAACAATTACTCCCCAAAAACCTGTTTTTCTTATGTGTTGAAGAACAGAATAAATTTGTCCTGTTGATTTGTCGCAAATTCGTAAGAATTTTATGTAATTTATAAAGTAATTGACTTTTATCTTTATTTCTTTTACATTTTCTGCTGAAATGCACTTTTGAGACTCGTTCTTGCCAAATTTTTGTCTCGAGTTTAGCAGATCAAAGATGTTATTGATGTTTCTGCAAAATGTTGCTGTTGCACTTG
>NW_018024435.1:3898-6575 GCF_002006095.1 Pseudomyrmex gracilis
GTAATTTTTGTTCCTGGATGAACACCTTCTTTTTCCTGATAATTGACGAGTTTTACTAAAAAGTTCCATTGAATTTTATGGCCATCACCATCAATTAGATCAAAATCAGCTAACACATTTTGTAGTAGCTTTAGCATGTGGCAGGCATCAGGAACAGCGAAAATAGGTTCTTTTGTGACAGGATGGTTAAATGATGATTCCTCGTTAATATTTCTTATTTTTACTCCAAGACTCTGCATCATAGACAAATTAGTCGACGTACCATCAAAAGTAATGCTCCTAATATCAGTAATTCCATTATCATAGAGAGTTAGTAGAATTTGATTTACGATGTTTGCTCTTTCTGCACCAGTCAAGCTTCGTATGAAATAATATGCAATTGGCGTTTTAAAATGTCCGTTAAGCGCAACAAGCATAAAAACCAAGCTATAGGTTGCTTCATCACACTCTTCTTTATCTAATCGAAGGTTTACATATCCATGATATTTTTTACCATCCCATTCCACGTATGATTTGATTGACATTTCGTCGACCACAAGACCGAATTGCAATGTTTTCCCATTTGCTGCATTTTCGCTGATATATTTTTTTATGCTATCTAGAACCTGCAAGCTAATTCCAGGGCTGAAATCAATTTTGCTAAACCATCTTCTAATACTCTTTGGATGAGGTAAGGACTTGATGAATTTACTACGAACATATTCGTAGGCAGGTGCGGAGTAAAATAGTAAGGTACAGGCAAACTCTTTTAGAATCGGAGAATAGGTATGTTTTCTTTGAGATTTGGAGATTACGTCAGTAAGAAATTCATTTAGAAAAGGACTTGACAAATCCTAAAAATAATATAAAAAAAGAAGTAACTAACAAACTTCATATAAAAAATTCAAGAAATACATAGACATATATAGAAATATGTAATATTTAAAATACTTATAATATTTAAAATATGGGAAACATTTAAAATATTTAAAATATTAAATATTTACAATATTTATTTCTATATTTATAAAAATATTTGGAGATAATTTTGAATGAAGTAAATACTATCAATATTTATTTCTTTACATAACATTTATTTATTTATATTCCATGAGTAGATAACATTATTATTAATTTATTAATATTACACAAATATACCAAAAACGTTTTGTAAGAAAATTTGATTGAGTGCGTTCAGATAACTCTACAGTTGCACAATGATTAAGAAAGACTCACTTATAATTAAATGCAAATTTTAAAGTATAGTCCTATCACAAGTGATAATCTTTCAACTATTGAATTTTCTGTACATAATCAGTGAGTGCATTCAGAAACAATCGCTTAGTGAGCGGCTAAGTAGCAATCGGCTATGATTGCACAACCTATAGCTTGAGTCTTTTGCTTGTTGCGCTTTACGNACATTTTAAAACGCCAATTGCGTATTATTTTATACGAAGCTTGACAGATGCAGAAAGAGCAAACATCGTCAATCAAATTCTACTCTAACTCTCTTCGATAATGGAATTATTGATATCAGGAGCATTATTTTTGATGGTACGTTGACTAATTTGTCTATGATGGAGAAATTAATGAAGAATTATTATTTAACCATCCTGTCACAAAAGAACCTATTTTCGCTGTTCCTGATGCCTGCCACATGCTAAAGCTACTACGAAATGTGTTAGCTGATTTTGATCTGATTGATGGTGATGGCCATAAAATTCAATGGAACTTTTTAGTAAAACTCGTCAATTATCAGGAAAAAGAAGGTGTTCATCCAGGAACAAAAATTACACAAAGACATATTAATTTTCATAAAGAAAAAATGAAAGTTAAACTTGCTGCACAAGTTTTTAGCACTCGAGTGGCTGAAGCATTAACGTTTTTGAAGCATAGTTTAAACATGCCAGAATTTACAGGTACAAGTGCAACAGCAACATTTTGCAGTAACATCAAAAACATCTTTGATCTTCTGAACTCGAAACAAAAATTTGGCAAGAACGAGTCTCAAAAGTGCATTTCAGCAGAAAATGTAAAAGAAATAAAGATAAAAGTCAATGACTTTATAAATTACATAAAATCCTAACAAATTTGTGACAAATCTACAAGACAAATTTATTCTGTTCTCTAACACAAAAGAAAAACAGGTTTTTGGGGAGTAATTGTTGCTATGAAAAGTGCAATCAAACTTGCAATATTCCTTTTCGACAAAAGATTGCTACTTATCCGCTCAGTGAGCGTTCATGCTTTTAAATGCACGCATTGTTTACATACCTCTAGAGTTTACTACTTCTTTCGACACAATATTCTTTCCTTTTAAGTGGCTCAGTAAGTCCTTCATACTTTCTACTTTCCTTTGTAATCGCGTCACTTTTTTAGTTAGAGTGTTTATCTTAGTCTTATTTAAATTGAGGAACTTTTCCAATACTTCCCAACTTTCACGAGAAGTAAAGTCTTCACGGCGAAGATCTCCAATAAATCGGGGATAGCAGAAACGCTTTGCAGTTGGATTTACAAGTTTCTTGTTTTTCCTGTAAAAATATATATATTTCAAAATGTATAATTACAAATAAATGAATAAATTAGATTAGCAAAAACTGGTTTTTATGGGGCGTGTTCCGTTTGACCACAGTACGATTCGACACCGATCGATTCGACACCAAATTATTGGACACAAAATTATTGGACACAGATTTAT
>NW_018024436.1:0-2027 GCF_002006095.1 Pseudomyrmex gracilis
TATATTGAGTGAATATATTATTTATGGCCTTACAAACAATGGAGCTAAACAAATTTTGTAAATCTTTTCATTGTAGCAATAAAACATATTTAGAAAAACATATATAATTTGTCCGGATTTTGGCGCCGCACCCTGTATTTGATGAAACGATAAGACGAGAAAGATCAAAAAAGCTCGAAGCGTTATGGATCGGACCGTATGTAGCAATTGAAAACATTTCCGACGTGACGTACGTCATAAAAAAGGAAAAACGCGCAGTACAGGTGCATGCAAAGAGATTGGAACATTACATAGATAGTTAATTTTTTTAAAAAACAACTTACCGGTTGGCCTCATCGGAGTACGCCTAAGCAGGGCTCCTCTGGGGGGTCTCGTTTGCGTCACGGTCGGGGGGGGTGGTGCGCAGTGACCGCAATCCAATCTATCACGACAGATCTACACACCCCGCACTCCTCCGTGGCGGACAACAGGTCGTCGACAAACTGGCGACGAATGCACCCACGACATGCCACCGGGCGACAGGTTAGCTCACAAAAGGAGCAACCGGAGCCCTTGACGGCATGGTAAGTAGTTGAGCCAGGTCCGTCGGTGAGCCGAAGAGGGCGGTCGAGGAGACCGGGATGTTCACTAATAAATTGTACGGCTCGAATAGCCGCTACCCAACAAATAAAACACGATTCGTTGGACACAATGAGGATGATTGGCACGTGATCGCAACACCAATCACACGCCCACGGCCAGGAAGCCTCAACATGACACACAGTGAGAGTTCACGGCTGGCGGATCCATTTTTCTTTTTTTTTCTTTCCTCTTTTGCTTTTGTCTCAAATTAAAAGGCACTAACCAGCGGACAGAACGTGACTGAAAAGACGCAACTTTAAAAGTTACCATGACCATCATCAGACTTCTAACGTACGCAGAAACAGATACGAAGACTAAGGTTACAGATAAAAAACAGCCGACACGTACAAAAAAAAGAAGAACTTTAAGTCCAACTAGAGTAAGTAAAATGCAACATTAAAACAATGAAGTATTTTCTTGTTTTCTAGAACCTTACTGGTAACTCACACAGTGGTTTATACTCAAAAAGTAAATGGCAAAGTCGAGCCGTCCGAGTATAAGATAATGAGATTCCAACACAATCCTGGACTCTACTACGAAAAGCGAGAAACGTTGTTAAGAACAGACGAAAAATGGAAATTAGTTATTAGAATAAATATGTCGGCAGTCGAAAAACGAATTACACTAGTAAATAATACATTAAAAGTAACAAGCAAAATGTGCTCGGATAGCGATGTCCACGACAATAATAAAATAAGGTGTCAGGAAGTATATACAGAACTACTAAATAAAGAACAAGAAATAAGTAAAATTTTTAAAAGAACCAAAGTCATCGTAGGACTCTCAACACGTAAACGCAGGGGACTGGTCAATGGAATCGGTTCAATAGCAAAGCAATTGTTTGGTACCATGGACGCGGAGGACGAAAAAGCTATCTCCGAACACATTAGCTTGTTAGAAAATAAACAAGTGGCAGAGGAACATGCGATTAAAAACCATCTAAAAGTACTAAACGCGACAGTAGCCCATCTCGGTAAAATGGAACGCGTAATTCAAAATAACAAAAATCTACTAGCCAAGTCGGTGTCACAAATCATAGCTTCTGTAAATAAACAAACACAAGAAAATCTATTAAACGAATATCTGTTTTCTGTAACCAATATACTATACGAGTTGGAAACTGACTTGAAAGACGTAATAAAACTTGTAACGGGAACGTCGAACAAATTAGAACAACTGGAGCTAATTCCTGTCGAACAAATAATACAAAGTATGCAAGAAACAAATAACCGTCTAACAAATGAATTACACTTCCCGTTTGAAATTAATTTAAATAGTTGGATAAAGATAAAACGGTTTGTGTGACGGTTGCTGTGGGGTGATACTCTATTGACCACAGTACGATTCGACACCGCTCGATTCGACACAGATTTATTCGACACCAAATTATTCGACACCGTACGATT
>NW_018024436.1:2512-6599 GCF_002006095.1 Pseudomyrmex gracilis
AATAATTTTGTGTCCAATAATTTGGTGTCGAATCGATCGGTGTCGAATCGTACTGTGGTCAAACGGAACACGCCCGTTGCTGTGTACTGCAAGGAGTCGAATGTTTTTGTGGTGCTTCACGTACCGTTGGTACGCTCCGTAGTACATGATGTTTATAACGTGATACTCTTGCCGGTGCACGTGCGTGGTGACGCGTTTGCGGTACGTTTGGAACACACTCATCGCAGTGGACAGCAATCGACAAACGTATGTGTTACTGTCAAACAACCAGTTGGCAGGTTGTACAATTGTTCAGAGTCAGTACGTCTGCGACAACGTGATGACACTTCATAGGATACAACCAAGTTCTACGTGCGAAATACAGGCATATGTACATGAGATAAATGGTTATGTAAGTTGTAAAACGACGTTTATAACGTCAAATCACACTATATGGATTGAGTTAAGTCAGATGCGCGTATGGCTGTATTCAACGGTGAACGAACAAACGGTGTCTTTCAGGTGCGAAAAGCGACCCGACAGGACAGAAGTCTTGAAGGGGACCGATGAAGTTGAAGTGTCCAAACAATGTGAGTTTTCAACAAAGGATATCATTGTTAGTACAAAAACAGTCGTAGAACATACACAAGTCAATACTTACCTACCACGTTTTAACATCACAGTCACACACAAAAATAACGATTTACAAAATTACCAACACAAACCCGACGAATTAAAACTAGAAAACATAACGTTCGGCAAAGTACAGTTACAAGAAATACACAACCAAACACAACAAATTAACACTAACCTAGACCGAGAGTTCTACAAACAACCGTATTTTGTGTACCCCACAGGCCTCGGCAGATTACTACTCTTGCTAGTTGTAATAATTGTAGTGTATTTTGTAGTAAGAAACAAAAAACAAATCTCGCAGGAAACACAGAACACGCGACGAGTACAGTTTAAGGACAGCAAACTTCAACCTTCACAAGTCCACCGTGGGTACACGAATCGGAGACCCCACATTGAACACATGACAACTACACTAATCTAGTTAAAAGTTAACGAAAAACTTCCCCTGTCAGTTTTTCTTTTTCCAACGGGGGAAGAGTGTTATAAGATGCTAGTGTAAGATTAAACAGTATGTTGAGTTGTATGTTTAGTTATATATTTGTGTTATCGATCAGTTTAAAGTGCTTGTTATAAGGTTATCGGGGCTACTGGAATCCGACGCGAGAATCCAGTCAGCGATCGCTACGCGAAATGTGATAGCGCGTCCGAGGACGCGCTGGCCAAAGGTCGCACGCGCGGCCGAAAAGATGCAGTGATCTGCATTGCACTTTTCGGACACCGGATATCGTCCGGTTTTTCCTCCGCCAATCACGATTGATTGGCTGAGGTATAAAAGCCGGCGTCACCCGTGCATCGTTGGAATAATCCCGAAACGTGTTGCGGCCGAAGGCTCTGCTCGACAGAGCGTCGCTTGTGGGAACTTAGAAGTTAGGAATTTAAAGTGAATCAAGGTGTAAACACGAGTTGTAAAGAAACGTGTAATTATATAAAATAAAATCTGTGGTGCTACAGTAATAAATCAGATATCTTTTCGACGTCCCTCCTCGCGGCATCCTAAGGACCCCACGGGGTAACAGTAGGCTATAATAATGTTTGACTTCCTGAAAAGGTCGTGTAGTAAATAGTCACGCACAATAACACAATATTAAAGTTACAACGTATTTGAAACTTACATATCCGAAGTCAAGATCAAACAATGAACAGAGAGTACAGGCGACAACTTTTATATCTGTTTCCCTACTAACTAACAGTAAAATCAAAGTAAAACGGGTCCGTTAAATTTTAAATTTTAGAAGATTTTATTGAGTCAAGTAAATTAAAATAAGAATTGTCAAGTAAGTTCGTGTCATTAATTAAGTTTAAATCAAGCGTCTGTTCTTTAATATGTATAGTCTCAGAAATTAATCTTTTACAAAAATTACGTTCATAGTCTAAATTCTAGCTCTAGATACTTGATAGAATATCCTTATGTATTTAATCATTTTCTTATGTTTTTGTTGCAGATGAAGCGTTTCCATTATCCATCATCCATTATTATAGAAAATGGTACATCTGTACCAGAAAGTGGAGTAGGTGGCGGCAAATTCATTGTTCTTTCTTCTAGAGGCTGCACTAAATGTAGGCTTAAGTTTGCTTAGTGCTCAGAGATTTTGATTTTTTAATATATTTTGTAGTTTTTAAAAGTATAGTTTATTATGTTTTTAAAAATATATTTGATTATGTTATATAATTGTTATATAGTTTAAAGAAATTAAACAAATTTTTTTTTCATGAATGTTATGTAAGTTCAATTCTATTCTTTAGGATACTATGTTTATTATGTGATACTATGTTTATATAAGATGCTATACTTATTATGTGATACTATGTTTATAATGTAATACAAGTTATGTTAAAAAAATAAGAACAATAAATTACTAATAAATGTATTTACTGTCTTACAATTTATTTATTACAAATTTATTACAGATTTATTGCAGATATCACATACAAAATAATTACACATAATTATAGATATTTATTAACATTTTTCAATTTTTTACGGCAAAATATAAACTGCAATATGTGAATAAGTTATATATTTATTAACAAAAAAGGAGGTTTTACAATATTAATTCATTTATAATGTCGAAGTAATTGCATTTATAAAACAAATTTAGTTATTGTATTATATTTTCAGTATTATGTTTTAATATTGTTTTGCATTTAATTCAATATTTACAAAACTTGTAAAAATATGAATATAGATCAAGATAATGCAACAGATGTTTCTAGTAATGCATTGGAAGCGCAAATTCTTGCGTGGAAGACATTGATTTATTTAGTTAAACCAAATTGTATACTGTATCAAAAAAATCTGAATGGATACAGTAAAAAAACTGTTAAGATGTTAATGTGTAGAATAATATTTTTTAACAGTTCCTGCTTGAATTTTAATATTGTTTTGCATTTAAAGCAATATAAATAATTTTCACTGTTAACGCTGACATTCATACATACATTTGATATTATTGGGGCATTGTTGTAGTATTAAAATTACTAATCTGGTAGATTTATAAAATGACTACAGTGCTCTTTCATATTGCCATAGTGCCTGCTCTTGACCAATTGTGGAAACAAAATATTGCATTAGGTACTTTCTCATTTCATATGCAATGCGAGTGCTTCTATTTGCTCCTACTCTACCTAGGCGGTGGAAAATTGTCTGATTATTTTCTGCTCTCCATGCTCCTGCTTGAATTTTTCTATTATTACGCTCACTATCTGCAAATCCTGAAAGGCAATATTCAACATGTCCACAAGTTATCATGAAATTATGTAAACATACTAGAGCTTTTATAATGTGTTTTGCATGTTTTGGGGAACAGCTTATGCATGAATTCAGAATTTGCCACTTTGCTCCCATAATACCAAATATATTTTCAATAACTTTCCTAGCTTTAGATACTCGGTAATTGAAGATGCGTTCATCATCACTCATTTCTACATTTTTCTTAGAAAATGGCCTCATCATATATGTTGATAATGGAAACGCTTCATCTGCCACAAAAACATAAGGGAATGGTACATTTGTACCAGGCAGTGGAGTAGGTGGCGGCAAATTTATTGTTCCTTCTTCCAAAGCCTGCATTAAGTCTGTATTGCTCCAGACACTACCATCACTCAGTGAGCCTGCAAATAGAAACATGACATGATGTCTGTACATTCGTGTGCAATACAATTACATATTCAGATTATTAGATACTGTTGAATACGTACCATATTGTCCAATATCTAACCATGTAAACTTATACTCTGCATCACAAGCACCTAAGAGCACAATACTAAACAATCCTTTATAATTATAAAATTCAGATCCTGACATAGGAGGGGCTTTGACACAAACATCCCGAGTAGAAAATCAAATACGGCCCTAAGAAGGGCGCGTTAGGTTTTGTCCTGTTGCCTGATAAGGTCTTGTTAAGGCAGCCTGACAGCGCCCTGATCAAAAATGTAACGTCGTGTTACATATGGCCCTGATAGCAGGTTTCTG
>NW_018024437.1:0-2343 GCF_002006095.1 Pseudomyrmex gracilis
ACGTTATATATACTATAGATATTCAGTACAAAACTCTAGTGAATTGCAGTTATAACAAAGATAGTGTATAGCACGAAACGTTGGCTGCGGTCTACATGGCGCTACTAACGACTCGAATAATTTGCTGTCGTCAATGTATAAACGGTGCTTTAGCAATTGTTTCTACATAGTCATATGTGTTTTACATCTACTTCAGTATAGTAGTGAAACACAAGTGATATTGTTAAATACTAGTGATTAGTACAACTAGAAAACTATTTCTTTTATAATATCGTATCATTATTGTCTTGGACGATATTGATACAAGTGTATTTATTGTTATTTACTTACCTACCTGTAAAAAAGTGCAATGGGTAATTGGGCAAAGAGACAGAATAACAAGTCTCTCTCTGCACATAGACTGTCTCGGAAAAAAAGCTCCATACTAAGGTAAGTTGCAATACTTTATCTGTCTCTATCCACACACGATGGATTTCTCATAATATTTTTTCAACATAGTTCACTATTTCTATATCTGATTTCATGTTATCTTATGTCTCTTTTTTCAATACAAATGTTCGAAATTTATGTTAAACATTAAATACAGAAAAATATTACATGAAATATAATAAATTGGACAATCCGTTGTATGTGGATATTACTTTTATACTAATATTTATGAAATATTTATTTTCCCTTGTAACTTTGACTTTTTTATCAAAGTTTTTGACAACTTCCGGGGTAATAAAATTGTACATAAAGATTTATACACATAAATATACGTAAGTCATACACTTCTTTTATATACAAATAAAAATATTTCCCTGATTTTATTACAATATACATTTATGTACCTAAAAAAAAATGTATCAATTTTGATGAAACTTATTAGTATAAATGTTTTACTTGAACCAATTAGAAGATAATGAGAACGTTTTTGATAATTCTCATCAAAAATCAAGTTGTTCTTATTTATAAAGTGATGTTTCTTGCAAGTAGTGAATTACTTTCATATGTAGTATTAATTTTTGATATATGAAAGAATTTTATATATTTCTCCATTTATAAGTCTGTACGTGTTACATTTTTATTGACATCAAAACACGTAGTTGTCAAAAGCTTTACTTCCTTTTTTATGTACTTGACTCTTGTGTGTGCGTGTGTATGTGTGGCCGTGCTCGCGTGTGATGTTCCAAGTTAGAAAGAACTGATCGCAAATCATCTCGGTCGCCACGCTATCTTCATACGTCATTTGTCGTCATTCTCGCTCCATAGAACCAGACAAACCGAACATCAGTCTATCTCGTATGGTAGGCGATGCAACAAAAAATATAACAATCCGGCNACCATACCAGATCAATTTCAAAGCCTACAGTGGACTAAAGTTCTGATTTCTTCTTATCTTACAAAGAGAAGTGCACTACACTTGCTCGCTGCTTTGTGCGCATCCCTTTCACCGCTATAACATGCTGCAAAGTGTAAGCGATGTAATGGTCTCCGCACAAAATTTTGCGTCACGCGTAACCTTATTTTAGTACTGATCATCAAATTCGATTCGTACGTAACTTTAAATTTTAATCTACGCACAAACAGAAAAGTATCACAGTTATGTTACATTGAAGTTTTTGTCTGTGCGTTAAATACAGGTTGTATATAAATCTATGTTTTTGATCAGTACAACGTTACGGTACGCGTTACAAAAGAGTTTTTGCGTAAGCCCTAAACCTGTGCATTCTGTACATATGATAGTTGAGATAAGCTGCGTTCCGTTTCACGCATATGCGCGCATGTATCTATAGTACACGTAACGTATAGTATAGATAAATGCGCGCATATGCGTAAAACGGAACGCAACTATAATTTGATTGGCTGACGCAAGTTACGCATCATGTAAAAGCAGTTTCACATNTCGCTTGCACAAGCAAATAAAACAATTTCTTCTTCTCTCGTCACTAAATTATTGTAAAANAAAAACCACTTTCTTTTCTACCGTAAATTATAGACGCCTACACGGTCCGGGCTAATAAGTGCTTTTCACGCACTTCTTGGTTCACATTTATTTTTACTCATTAACTTTGTAATAATTGAATAAATTCTTAATAACTTAATAAATGTGGCAAATTTTGCATAATGAATAATAATTACATTTACAGGTTGATTTTATCTGCACACTTTTATTATGTCAAAATTTTTCATACATTTCATCTATACATACACAACATATATACACATACACTCACATACATACATACACTTTGCATATGTATACATAGGGTGCTTTGCAACTACGTACACAGACGACACTGTGTAACACTGTGTCTATTAGTGTGAGAAAGAGTATTTCAGTATGTCTTACTCACAGTA
>NW_018024437.1:3273-4666 GCF_002006095.1 Pseudomyrmex gracilis
CGTTGGCTGCGGTCTACATGGTGCTACTAACGACTTGAATAATTTGCTGTCGTCAATGTATAAACGGTGCTTTAGCAATTGTTTCTACATAGTCATATGTGTTTTACATCTACTTCAGTATAGTAGTGAAACACAAGTGATATTNTTAAATACTAGTGATTAGGGACAACTAGAAAACTATTTCTTTTATAATATTGTATCATTATTGTCTTGGACGATATTGATACAAGTGTATTTATTGTTATTTACCTACCTACCTGTAAAAAAGTGCAATGGGTAATTGGGCAAAGAGACAGAATAACAAGTCTCTCTCTGCACATAGACTGTCTCGAAAAGAAGCTACATACTAAGGTAAGTTGCAATACTTTATCTGTCTCTATCCACACACGATGGATTTCTCATAATATTTTTTCAACATAGTTCACTATTTCTATATCTGATTTCATGTCATCTTATGTCTCTTTTTTCAATACATGATACATACAAATGTTCGAAATTTATGTTAGACATTAAATACAGAAAAATATTACATGAAATATAATAAATTGGACAATCCGTTGTATGTGGATATTACTTTTATACTAATATTTATGAAATATTTATTTTCACTTGTAACTTTGACTTTTTTATCAAAGTTTTTGACAACGTCCGGGGTAATCAAATTGAACATAAAGATTTATAAACATAAATATACGTAAGTCATAGACTTCTTTTATATACAAATAAAATTATTTCCCTGATTTTATTACAATATACATTTATGTACCTAAAAAAAAAATGTATCCATTTTGATGAAACTTATTAGTCGAAATGTTTTACTTGAACCAATTAGAAGATAATGCGAACGTTTTTGATAATTCTCATCAAAAATCAAGTTGTTCTTATTTATAAAGTGATGTTTCTTGCAAGTAGTGAATTACTTTCATATTTAGTATTAATTTTTGATATATAAAATAATTTTATATATTTCTCCATTTATAAGTCTGTACGTGTTACATTTTTATTGACATCAAAACACGTAGTTGTCAAAAGCTTTGCTTCCTTTTTTATGTACTTGACTCTTGTGTGTGCGTGTGTATGTGTGGCCGTGCTCGCGTGTGATGTTCCAAGTTAGAAAGAACTGATCGCAAAGCATCTCGGTCGCCACGCTATCTTCATACGTCATTTGTCGTCATTCTCGCTCCATAGAACCAGACAAACCGAACATCAGTCTATCTCGTATGGTAGGCGATGCAACAAAAAATATAACAATCCGGCGAATTGAGTCATGTGTAAATATATCGGTCTAGCAGCCGAGCTTTGTAATGGCTATAATATATTCAAAATTTGTAGCTAGCATTTATACATACATATACATATATATACACACACACACACATATATATATATATAT
>NW_018024437.1:9976-11448 GCF_002006095.1 Pseudomyrmex gracilis
AGAAAATACATTGACCCAATGGGCGCGTGGGAAGCGATAGTTCACATTTTGTAGGCGTATGATTTTCAGGTGAAAAAAATTGTTTACTTGTAATCTGTAGCAAGAAAGCAAACAACCGAGTGGCGTGTGACACAGCTTCTTGCGATCAGCTGATTTTTACAACTGAAAATCATATACGCCTACAGAGTCCAAATTATCGCTTCCCACACGCTCATTGAATCTCATGCATTATCACTATAGAACTATTGCGATCTTTGCAAAATGGAACATGACTTCTCGCTTCAGATTAATTCAATCTATCTTTACACTTCGACTGTGCAACAATTTTTGAAACCTCGCGTATATACACATATACACATATCTACGTATTATGCACATATTTATATATAGGACGTTCTATAACTAGTGCTCCATTTTTTATAAGTATTTTCTGTCAAAAGTTATAAGATTCTTTCTTTTTTTTTTGTTTCTTCTTTTCATACAAAATTATTTCTATTAATTTGAACGCTACACTTAATGTCTCAAATGTACTAAACTACCTATTTTGTTAAACTCATAAGCACGCAATAAATTAATATTTTATTTCTTTATAATCTTTTGGTACGTATAATGTAAAGACTATTCTTAATATTACGATTTTTGTGTTTCATTTTTATTACTATATATTTACTATTTACTATATATTACTATATTTTTTATTACTATATATTTTTATATATTTGAAAAAATGTCACGACATTTTCTTACAGTTTTTTTAGAATATAAAGTACAACTTTATTATACAAAATATTTTGTTTGAATTATTCCTATGTAATTTTTTCATTTTTTTGCATACTTGTTATATTATCTTCCTTGTATTACAATTACATCGTATTATTTTCACTATGATAAGAAATCGTTCTAATTTTATTATACATGTTTTGCGTTTGTTAAAATTTTTTTGCATGTGTACTACATATATAATTTCTTGATGTATTTACAAGTACAATTGTTTTATATTATTTGTAGATTTAAATTTACATAAGAAGCAAATGTACTTGATATCTACTATTTATTTCAATGACTGACGCTTCTATTACTGTATTTGTACTGTAGTTCTTAGTTTTACTGTAGTTCTTAGTTTTACTGTAGTTTGTAGTGCTTTTATTGCTACAGACGTGCATGTATCAGCTTGTGCTAGTATAGTCGAATTTTTCCAAGGCGAAATTGCCCCAACGTGTGCTGGCTATATAAATTGATACATGCCAGAGACGTCTTTTCCATTGGAAATCAGTAGTTGTGCTTTTGACCAGAGATGTGCATGTGTGCTGGCTATATTGTAATACTTATTATAAATGCCAGAGACATCTTTTCCATTNGAAATCAGTTGTTGTGCTTCTGATTAGAGGCGTGCATGTGTGCTGGCTATATTACTTATGATAAATGCCAGAGACATCTTTTCCATTGGACATCAGTAGTTGTGCTTTTGACCA
>NW_018024437.1:11710-16042 GCF_002006095.1 Pseudomyrmex gracilis
TTTTCCATTGGAAATCAGTAGTTGTGCTTTTGACCAGAGATGTGCATGTGTGCTGGCTACATTATAATACTTATGATAAATGCCAGAGACATCTTTTCTATTGGATTTCAGTTGTTGTGTTTTTTGCCAGAGGCGTGCATATGTAACCGTGTGCTGGCGTGGTATTATGTTTTCAAGATAAAATTGTCAAACGTTGTGCTAGGTATATNACTACACTACATTCAAATTGAGAAGAAAGTCTTACTGCGTATAGGAAAAAAAAATTAAGTAAAGTGGGAATAGCGTTGCGGCGGGATAATCGGCGGAAGCCAATGGCTGTAGAATAAGGAGGGCGTTTTAATACGGATAGATGCGCGAAAAAGACGAGTTATTGTGCACTCCGGATTTTCTTCTCTATTTGAACTAAGTGTAGCTGCCAAATACGTCGTTATAAAAATTCCATTATTTGGAACACAAATGCATGTCAACAAGTACTACTATTATTGAGACAATACCATTTATGTTCACTGCTAATTAGTTGTAATGATATTTAGTGATAGAAGCGTCAGTCGTAGCGTCTGTTCTATTTACTGGTTTTCTACGATTCATATTTATACAAACAATGATTTAGGAAAATCTTTGTACAATGCAAGGTAAATATATTGAAGCTGTATTATTTCTTGATTAATGTCTTTGTCATTTACATTTCTTACTTTATACTTCTTAATTTTCGAAATGCCAATTATGATTTTCTTTATAGTTACCTTTAAGTGTATGTTTTAAGAAGAACAGAATAAAATGACGGTCACAAAAATTGTTCGGACGTGTTATCGCTTTTTTTCTTTTTTTTTGTCATATTTATATCACATATGTAAACTTTCTTAACTTTGATTTTATTCTATTGACCTGAAACAAACATTTACAAGTTTACTATCGCAAACATCGTTATTGGCTAGTACAATTAATAAATACACATAGACACATATAAATAATCTAAATATCATTGCTAACTATTGTCTGATAATAATAATATGTCTTCAATCTTTTTACATTGCACTGTATGAATAGTTTTTTTTGTACGTATGGCGTTTGATAACAAGTATATTAGTATACATACACGTAACGAATTAATAGATAAAATCACAAAAAAATCAAAGAAATATACATACTCATGTTGTTTATTTCTTTTTTAACCAATACAATTGTGCAATGTATATTCTTTTCGCGATATACAAATATTATTAAATTGTTTTCTTTCAGGCGACAAAAGCTGAGGGCGCTACAAGCAGCTCAGATGAAGGAAAAAATACTTCCCGATAATGTAAGTACTGACAACACTATGGAAAATATTCCAAGTGAGTTTGTAGAAACTTTAGAGAAAATTGTACAGTCTCAGTCTACAAACATAGTGCATGACTTTTNACGTGTGCATGATAATCTTGAGAATTATACTGGTTCTCAAGCTGTAGATTATCCCAACACTATGGAAGAACTTCCACATGTGTTTATTGACAGCCTTGAGAATTTTGCTGATTCTCAAACTGTCTGCTTAGATACAAACTCATGCGAGTATGTATCTCATTTTGAACAGTATAATAATTCCGAGGATATAAGTTTCACCGCACCAAAAAATGTAGGTGCATTAAGTGAAAACGTACAACAGTCCGAAAATGAATTATCTCGTTTCTGTCTTGAGGAAGTGCCCGATTTTAAAGATAAGGATAANTTCCTTATAGACAATTTGCCTAAGGATTGTCGCATTTTCGATCACGATTATACAATAANAAGTTGGGATGCGAAAAATTCTGAGACTTTCATTGATTCTCAGAATGTAGGCATGAACATTTTAGAAGACATTTCAAAGAAAGATGTTAATAATGACTGCAACGATGACTTGNCTTCTTTAGTTATCGAAAGTGTACCCAAAAATCAAGATGTCGATGCAAATAGTATCAAAGAAAACTGGNCTGAAGGCCGTCGCATTGTCGACATTGGTTTTTTTTGGAAAGAAATCCAAAACTTTTATAAAAATCATCAAAGAGGAGTAAGATGTGAGTTTGAAAATATGAAACTTGTTAGTTCCATCCGCTACGGGTTTCGAACGCAGTTTAAATTTAAATGCGAAAATTGTTATACAGAAAAAACAATATGGTCGGAACCCGAGAATAGTAACATGTTGGACATTAATAAAGCCGCTACAGCTGGAANAACAATTCTAAGGGATACAATCACTTTCTCTATGTAAAGCTGATTTTCGCTTTTCTCAATATATCTGGTACATTATTGAAAATATCCAAAAGTATTTCATGCAAAAGTTTTATAATAGCACTAACAACTGAATATTATCTTAATAACATTTCGAAAATATTAGTAATGATTACAATATAAGAAAACAAAAGTTGTAGTATTACTATTTTTTTTGTTATCTTAAAATTATTCAATATAAGTAGTGCATTATACAATTTTTTTAAATTGTTTTTTATGTTTTCTAATTTTTGAGGTGTATAAAAAATGCGACAACTTGTTTTACATAAAAATTGATTTCACGACTTTTAATCATTCTTTGGCCAGAAACTGAAAATATCTTTCATCAATTTATCTTCACTACTGTGTCCAAAGTTTTATCAAAATCGAAATTTTTGAATTTTCTTGNTATTCGTGTTTTGATTAGTTTAATGGTTTTAATTATTTCCATCTTAAAAATTGNTGAGGTAAAAAAACGAATTACTAAACCACTAATATTCTCAAACAAAATGCTCCTTATAGAAACTATACTGAAAGCTGAACATGTTATATAATATCTTATCACTACTTTTCTTGTCTGCTTACTACATATAAAGAGACATGCGTGATTCGGGTGTTATTTGATCTAGCCACGTACAGGTATATACTTATACATAGTATCTGGAAGTGTGAACATAGAATAGGATATCTCAACCGAAAAGTCATGTTTTATTTTGCTAAATGTGCAATTATTGAGTAATTGATTAATACATCAGAAAATACATTGACCCAATGGGCGCGTGNGAAGCGATAGTTCACATTTTGTAGGCGTATGATTTTCAGGTGAAAAAAATTGTTTACTTGTAATCTGTAGCAAGAAAGCAAACAACCGAGTGGCGTGTGACACAGCTTCTTGCGATCAGCTGATTTTTACAACTGAAAATCATATACGCCTACAGAGTCCAAATTATCGCTTCCCACACGCTCATTGAATCTCATGCATTATCACTATAGAACTATTGCGATCTTTGCAAAATGGAACATGACTTCTCGCTTCAGATTAATTCAATCTATCTTTACACTTCGACTGTGCAACAATTTTTGAAACCTCCCGTATATACACATATACACATATATCTACGTATTATGCACATATTTATATATAGGATGTTCTATAACTAGTGCTCCATTTTTATAAGTATTTTCTGTCAAAAGTTATAAGATTCTTTCTTTTTTTTGTTTCTTCTTTTCATACAAATTTATTTCTATTAATTTGAACGCTACACTTAATGTCTCAAATGTACTAAACTACCTATTTTGTTAAACTCATAAGCACGCAATAAATTAATATTTTATTTCTTTATAATCTTTTGGTGCGTATAATGTAAAGATTATTCTTAATATTACGATTTTTGTGTTTCATGTTTATTACTATATATTTACTATTTACTGTATATTACTATATTTTTTATTACTATATATTTTTATATATTTGAAAAAATGTCTCGACATTTTCTTACAGTTTTTTTAGAATATAAAGTACAACTTTATTATACAAAAGATTTTGTTTGAATTATTCCTATGTAATTTTTTCATTTTTTTGCATACTTGTTATATTATCTTCATTGTATTACAATTACATCGTATTATTTTCACTATGATAAGAAATTGTTCTAATTTTATTATACATGTTTTGCGTTTGTTAAAATTTTTTTTTATGTGTACTACATATATAATTTCTTGATGTATTTACAAGTACAATTGCTTTATATTATTTGTAGATTTAAATTTACATAAGAAGCAAATGTACTTGATATCTACTATGTATTTCAATGACTGACGCTTCTATTACTGTATTTGTACTGTAGTTCTTAGTTTTACTGTAGTTCTTAGTTTTACTGTAGTTTGTAGTGCTTTCATTGCTACAGGCGTGCATGTATCAGCTTGTGCTAGTATAGTCGAATTTTTCAAAGGCGAAATTGCCCCAACGTGTGCTGGCTATATCAATTGATACATGCCAGAGACGTCTTTTCCATTGGAAATCAGTAGTTGTGCTTTTGACCAGAGATGTGCATGTGTGCTGGCTATATTGTAATACTTATTATAAATGCCAGAGACATCTTTTCCATT
>NW_018024438.1:0-1579 GCF_002006095.1 Pseudomyrmex gracilis
TACGCGTAGTATTAAGCTGTTTTTCAACGCGCCAAGCTTTGATTGGTCAGTTTCCTAGTAACTCGCAATCTGATTGGTCAGTCGTTTTGTCGTGGATTCCGACTCGTCGGGTCCTTGTAAGTCATCTCCCATAGTTTTTTTCCTAAAAATCAGCCAGAAATCGGTTAAAAATTCGTAAAATTGTTTGATTGGTCGAAACAGTTTTTTGTCAATTCTAAGTCTCCGGACTCTCACAAGTCACGTCCACTGTTTCTTTCTTCAAAATTCGCCCAGGAAGTCGGTCAAAATCAGTGAAAACGTCTGATTGGTTGATTGCTTGGTGACAAACAACCTGATTGGCTGAAGTGCAAAAACTTGTCGTACGGGTTGACAAGGCACGCAGCAATTACGCCGAGTTAGCCTTCTCTTGAAATTCATGTTNTAAACCACTGAAAAAAGTAAAAGAAATCTCGTTGGTTAACCGGTTCGGTAAAACGCGTTTTGATTGGTCAATAGTTTTGTTGCGTTTTTTAACTCTCTGAAACTTTGCGAGTACCGTCACGAAAGTCTCTTCCTGAAGTCTCTTCGGGAACCCGTTTAAAAACGACGAAAACAATCTGATTGGTCGAGAGAAAATTCCGTTGAAACATTACCTTAAGTGCTGACCGTAGACTAGAAGTGTAAGGTAGGTGTGCGTACAGTGAAATAAGCCGTAAGACGCAAAGTTAATAAGTAACTCATGCCGGTAACCGGTTATACTAATAGTTACCGTTTTTTTCAAGTACCAAAGTCGGTACTATTACCAGTACCATCGTTTTACCATGCTTACACATTTACCACGGTCGGTAAGTAAACACTTGCTAAAAATCGTACTTCCGAGCAAGTTATCGACCCGCACGGATTACCATCGTGTTTTTATTACCGGTAGCCACGTTTCAATTAGCTTAAGTCCGAACCACATATTATTACGTAAGTTGCAAAATTAATATAACAAAAACCACAAGAGATAGGAAAAAACGGTTTTCACCGTTGGAATCAACGTAAACAACTGCTAAATACCAGTGTGGTTTCAAGTCTCTAGAATTTGTTATTAACAATTAATTGTTTAAATAATTAAAATTATTAACTTTTAAAAACGTGGTATTTTGCAACTAAGTAATAGAAACAAGAATCTGAAAACCATTTTTCTCTAACTATCACCGTTTCCGAGATAATCAAATTGTTTACTATCACTATGTCGCATAAAATTCTCGAACCCAAAGTGAAGGTACCTACGTGGTCCGCTTCCGAATTTCTCTTCTGGTTCTCGAAATATCCACATTTGTTAAAAACCGCTATATCTCATAAGTCATAGAATATTAACATACGCACTATATCTATATATGTGACTTTTAGTCTTCACAGAAACTAAGGCCTGGTTTATGCGAGCAATAACTGTTAACTTATGCCGGAACCGGTAAAATTTAACTATATGATTTTAATACTTCTGTTTATACAAAATTGCCGAATGCGTATAAACAGAAGTATTGGAATCCTATAGTTAAACTCTACCGGTTCCGGCATAAGTTAACAGTTATTGCTCGCATAAACCAGGCCTAAG
>NW_018024438.1:1879-3200 GCF_002006095.1 Pseudomyrmex gracilis
TCCAGTAAATGGAATTTTAACAATTCTAATTATAACCTATGTCCTATGTCTATCCATAAATGCCACGTCTTAATAAACGCGGCGTAAGAGCCGGTAGGAAAGTACAATTAAGGAAACTTATTAAACAATATAAAACCGAAGGAAGTTTGCTTGAAGCAAACATCTCTGACTATATGTACCCCAGCGTCTCAGAACATGTAGAATCAGAAAATCAAGTCGTCAACGAAAATATAGAAAATAATCAATCAACTGTAGTATCGATAGAAACCGTCACGCATACTATAAGCATTTGGAAACGGTTAGAAACCATCACGATACCCAGAACATTTTTNCAACCGTTGATTCCAAAGGAAGATCCACGATACGATACGTATAGCGAGAAATCGTGGTATTTGCCGCAAAAGTTACCCAAACAGCCAGTGTATCCGTGTAATATTCCAAAATCAGATCCGCATTATAATACTTATATTGCAAAACGTCGACAAACACTGTATCCGTTTGGTCCGTTGTAAACTTAGCGTGTAGTTACTTTTACTTATTTTCATTAAATGTGTAAACCTAAAAAACAGTCCAATACACGATTAGTTTATCTGTCTCCCGCTCTCAACCATCATCAGCGGTATCATCTCGGTAGGTGTAGGCAGGTAAATGCCACGTTTTGCGTATTAACTAATAAGTTGTAGTGTAACAATTGTTTCGAGTCTACCTTACCGGTAGAACTCTTTGAAGTAATTTACTCACACGCGGTAGTAATTGGTAACAGAAGTTCTCCAGTTTCTTGCACAAAGTGTGGAATTAGGTTAGAAACAATACTTCTAGATTCCTGTTTGTCGTGTCCGGAAATGTACATGTATTTTCTAAATAGAGTTTCAAATGGAGGATTTTTATCGTTTACATGACCCAACGATTTATCACTACACAGGCCCCCTGTATTAATGTATCCTTTGAGGAGACGCGTAGGTTTGTGTAGAGTTCAGAGAGCCGAGATACGCGTTTTCACAGACGAACTGTATTGCGAGGATTGTGCCTATCTTGCCCATCATTCAGAACCGTTCGAGTCAGCTTACGATCATCGACGCCTTGCCGAAAGTCGTCCTTGTGTCCATTATTTTCTTTGCGTACGTTGTGGTAACAATTTGTTCAAAATCCGTCAAGTAAGTTCGTGTAGTTTATGTCAGAGACGGCACGGTTAAGTTATGGCCTGTAAATTCGGGGTGCGTTTAAAGTTCTCATTGATCAAATATTGTGCCAAGATTGCTCTGATTTGGTCAGACAGTACGAACCAGTCGAAATCTTTCAGTATCACACGGTCGTCACTCCT
>NW_018024438.1:9710-11368 GCF_002006095.1 Pseudomyrmex gracilis
CCAATTAAGTGGTCTTATTATTTTGCGCTTAAATATATTAAGGGTATGATTACTTAAAAAATAATAGTTTCACTAACTAAATAATATTTTCCAAGATGTTTTACATTTTGTGTTAAAAAATTGTTAACTTCAAACCTTTATAACTTAAAAAGTATTTAAGGAAAAAATGTTTTATTATAGTGTTTTGGAAAGCTCTTGAGATAAGTTATAAAAATATGCAATAAAATGTAGGGGGTTTTAGGTAAAAAAATAAGATTGACCTTGAAATAACCTTAAAGGACATGGTCAATATCAAAGTCAAGGTCATCATCTTACTCCTCGCTTAAAACCATACAACTTTCCTGTTGGGCAGTTTCTTCAAAATGCATTCTACTGATGATATTAGGGGGTTCAATACTTTTTGTTGACCCTGTATATAAATACAGTAGCGGACAAAAATTTAAGACAACAAATTGTAATTTAGAGTATAAATATGTGACATGGATATTTTTGTTCTATTTGGGTTGTGAGTGTGGAATAATCTAACTATATAGGTGACCTTCTTGATTTTAAAGCGTCAGTTATCAAATGTAAATAATATTGAAGTTAGAGCAGGTAGTTTCTTGTCGCGGGCGAATTTCCTCCACCTTGTCGTGTTGCCCGGGCTTAGGGGGGCTATGATCCGAGGGGCTACACTGGCGGGGACTCTTTCGAGTCCCTGGCAGGGTCACCCATGCCAGGCAGGCCTTCGGTAAGCTTCTGAACTAAGAGGGAAAACAGAGGAAGGAAAACCTCGAACAAAAACCCGGAGCCTCTCAGCTTCGTTAGTCCTTCTGGCCGGGACTGTTGGGATCTTACCGTTTGATACATGGGAGAGTAAAATAATAATAATGTCCGCACAACTGAGGAAACTTGAGCTAACACATGCGATATTTTATTAAGCACAGAAACGAGATTACAGAGTATAAAAGAATGAACGGAGACACCAGAGCATGCGTGCGTTCACTATCGCGCTACACCTGAGAGAGTGCCTCAACGCCAACACGCACATGCAACGTTCTCTTAGCGCCACGCAACAGCCCTCTGTCGGGACAATACACACGCTTGCCGCGCATTTCAAAAATTATCTATCTAACACACCCCCTTAATTTCAGAGATGCGCAGAAAAACTTCTTACATTATTCATAATATAGGACAAAAATACTTCAATTTTTCTTTTCTTTGATGTTACACCATTATTTGCAATGCACATGTATATATTTCCTTTCCTTTTTTATCCTAACATTTTTTTCTTATGTTTTTCAAATTTAATTCTATCCAGCGGTTTTGTAAGTATATCAGCAATTTGCATTTCACTTGGACAATANTTTATCTTTATATTGTTCTTATTTACTTGTTCGCTTATAAAGTGGTATCTTACATCGATATGTTTGCTTCGCTTATTCAAAACGCCTGTTTCTATTAATCTTATTGCACTCTGGTTATCAAGATTTAAATTGATTTTTACATTTTTATGACATATTTCCTCAATCAATCTTTTTATATATAACAAGTCTTTACAACATTCTGCTGCCGCTATGTATTCTGCTTCCGCGCTTGACAATGCCACAATAGGTTGCTTTCTAGAACACCATGAAATCGGTGCACCTCCAAAAAATACAATATAACCAGTTGTGCTT
>NW_018024439.1:0-1411 GCF_002006095.1 Pseudomyrmex gracilis
GAGAGAGAGAGAGAGAGAGAGAGAGAGAGAGAGAGAGAGGCGGGGAAGAAGAAGAGGGCCAACACGGCCATGTTGGGCCGCACCCCTGCGGGTTCGGCGGTGCTCCTCACCGTCGAGCCGGGAGGCAGCTACGCGGAGGCAATGAGGAAGGCGGCGGCCTCCGTGAAGCTGGAAGAGTTGGGGATATCAGATCTCCGAGTTAAAAAGGCTGCAAACGGGGGTCTGTTACTACAGATCCCCGGGCCCGGAGGATTGATGAAGGCGGATGCCCTTGTTAAAAGGGTATCCGAGGCCTTCAAAGATCAACCGGGAGTGAAGTTCACCCGCCCGGTGAAGTTCGGGGAAGTTAGGGTGAGGGACGTTGCCCTCCCTCTTTCCCCGCAGGAGGTTGCAGAGGCTTTAGCCTCTGCAGGCGGGTGCTCGGCGACCGAGGTGAGAACCGGTGTTATTCGGTCCTCACCTACTGGCCTGGGGACCCTTCGGGCCCGTTTCCCTTTGGCCGCTGCAAAGCGGGTAGTGGGAGTTGGTAGAGTTTTGGTGGGGTGGTTCTCCCTCCCCATTGAACCACTGAAAGCGCGGCGCATGCAGTGCTTCCGGTGTTTTGAGTACGGGCATGTTGCCCGTACCTGCACGGGTGCGGACCGGAGCGCTGCATGTTACCGCTGCGGGAGGGAGGGCCACCAGGCCCTGCTGTGTGGGGCTGACCTCAAGTGCCTCCTTTGTGAGAGCCGGGGTCAGCCGAGCAACCACCGGTTGGGAGGAGCGCGTTGTTTCCCCTATCCGGAGAAGAAGAAGGGGGCCCCTCGGTCTGGAGGTCGCCCCCTCTCCTCGGCTCCACCCGCAGGTGGCCCGAGGCAAGAGGCGGATCCTCCCAAACAGAGGAAGAAAGCAGGGACCCGGGCTCCTGCCACCGAGGAGAAGGAGAGAGAAGAGCTCTCTCCGGTGGGAGGCGAGGACGGAGAAGGTGTAAACCTCGTCTTCCCCACGGAGGAGGCAGCGGAGGGGTTCGGGTTTTTGTGGCCCGAGGATGGAGAGGGCTGGGGTGATTCCGGTCCCCCCTCACGTCCCACTCGCGCGGAGACACGTGACGCCTCTGAGATGGGGGCAGTCTTCCAACTTATGGAGGTGGAGGTGGCGACGTGCGAGTCCTCTTCGGAGGAGGACAAGCGCGAGGAGAGGAGGGAGGGATCATCTTCCCCCCGACTCTCAAAGGAAGAGGGCGGGACCAGGAATCGTAAGACCTCAGGCCCCCGCCTGTCAAGACGGGCACCTACCAAGGTGCCAGGTTCGGGGGGGAACTCGACTAAAGAGCCCTCCCCGAAAAGACAGAAGGGGGAGACAAGCCGAGGCTGTCTCTCCTGCCGGCCCAACAACGGCCGGGTCCGAAATCCTCCAAGTCCAACTTTTAGTT
>NW_018024439.1:2783-6719 GCF_002006095.1 Pseudomyrmex gracilis
AAAAAAAAAAAAAAAAAAAAGAGAGAGAGAGAGAGAGAGAGAGAGAGCGAGTAGTCACTTACGCTTGTCGGCACCTGATTTCTGCAATTTTATCTGTCCCGTTCTGCGACTCTCGGCCCTGTCTCGTCCTTGCAAGGTCGCTCGGATCCTCCTCGGGCTCTAGTTCCTTCGGCACACACTATCACTCGGCACTTAGCTTGACTTTGGCGGTGAACTTGTAAGTACTACGGCGCGCACAACAATAAGTTTCGCCGGTATTTCGGCAATTGCTCTCGCGGCCGTGCGCCGCTCGTCGCTCCAGGTAATGAGCCAATCATGATCTTTTTTTCACGGCGTCGCGAGTGACAGCGGCTACGTGCGTATCGGCAACTCATCGACGCGGGTCCTGATTCTGTGCCTCTCGATCCGCTCTTCGCGCTTTCCTCTGTTCGATGAGCTGGTTCGGGCTCATCTTTTAGCGCCGCGGTCACGAGACGCCACAGAGAGCTCCGCTCCGGTTTTTGGAGAATTCGGAGTGTCGACATCTCCCGTTTCTTGGTCCTTGGCCGATTTTGTCGCCGCGCTCTATGCCTCCGGAGCCCTTACGGCCCTGTACATCTACTCGTCTCCGTCTACTTCGAACTTCTTCGTCCGACGCCTCGCCTGGTGATCTACTGTCTCTCTCCTTGCTAGTACCGAACGGCAACGCTAGCCGTCGCGCGGCCTATGCGGCACAAAACAACATTCTGAAACGCTATTCATTAATACAAAATAGTTCTGAAACTAATAACGCTCCACCTGCAAATAATATTAACAATATTAAAGTACATTTCCAATGTTAACTTAACGACCATATTTAATAGAGGCATCTCGCGCCTTCGCCAATATATGCGCGCTCGCTTTTTCTGTTCAATCTTTTGAGCTGCTTTCCCGAAAACACGGAAAGATACAAGCCCACCGCTTCCTGTGCCGGCCGGAGTTATGCCCTTGTGACGGACACGAAAAGTGTCACGTCACAATATATACACACATATATATATATGTATCTATATATATGAATATATATATCATATTATATATTAATTGTATATTCATATATATATTTGTATATAGTGCGTACCTCACTGGGCTGGCAACTCTCGGCCGTCGGCGGCAATGTCCTTTGCGGTGAAGGGGGGCACCACGTTTTTTACACGCATTTCTGTGCTTCACGGGACAGGTGAACCTCACCCCCTCCTCGCCTCGGAACACTTCCGACATCCTCTCTACTAGGGCATCGGCCTTAGCAGCTCCCCCAGGTCCGGGTACCTGGAGGAGCATTCTTCTGTTTGCCGCCCTTTTGATCCGGAGGCCGGAAATCCCGACCTCTTTTAGATCAACGGCGGCGGCCGCCTTCTTTAGTGCGTCGGCATAACTGCCGCCCTCCCCCACCGTGAGAAGGACGGCAGCCCCACTTGGGAGCCGACCCAACTTTCCCCTCTCTGCTCCCTCGGACCGCTTACGCGCGTTCACGGGAGCAGCAGGAGGGCGCCGTTTCTTATCAGGAAGGAGAGACTCTCTCCCCCTCCTCCGCGCCTTGCGTCCTACCACCGTCGTAGGTGGACGGGGCGCGCTCAGAGGCAGGACCGCCAGGAGCCAGAGAGCCAAACTCCCTCCCAACGAAGAGAATTTGCCCCTCCGATTCTTCTCCTATTTTGTCCGCCAACAGGCGGACACATCGCTCCTCCGGGAGGTCCAGGGGAGCATCAGCTCATAGGGGCTCGACGACACCCCCCTTTGTCTGGACCCCGCGGGAGCTCCTCTCCAGCGACACAGCAGGCTTCCGGATGGGCGATGCTGCGGCCAATCCCTGTGGGCCTAAGGTGGATACTCCCACTTGTGTCCCGCAGTCGGCCATTCCGCGTCTGGACGCCCCCACCTGGGAGATTCCCTTGGCGTAGGCGGCATCCAACATTTTCCTCGTCTTCCGGTAATGGGAAGACGCGATTCTGGCATGCTCTTTGCTGAGCTGGAACGTCTCCTCTAGAGTCCTGACGCGCTCCTCCATAAGCGGGTCAGGCCCGGCCAGCTCCGGCCTCGCCGACTTCGTATGGAGGGGGAGGGCAACTATGCCCTCCGCGACCCCTTTCATCGTGGCCGTTACGTCCCTCAAGATCTTTACATACCTTTTGTGGAAGTTCTTCGACGTGGAGGCCACCTTCAGCACCGCCTCCACGGCTGTATAGGTCTTTTGGTCCATTTCAGCCGCGGAGGAACCCGGCCCCAGAAGGCTGGTGGACCTAAATTCCACGGTGTCACTCCAATATCGGTCCTCCAGCTCTTGCACGGCTTCTGCTCGCTTAGCGGCCAGGAGGCGCTCCTTGGCCGCAGCGAGCCTGACGTATTCGCCAATAGTCGGCTTCTTTGCCCCGTACCCTTACTGATACAGGGGGCCGATATGGAGGCGTTCTCCAGCACCTTTATGCTGTCCGAGTCCCCGGATGGCAATGGGGACCCGGACACGCCGGCAAATTGCGGGGAGCGAGAGCGCTCCCTCGCCGGCTTCCCCTTGTCTCTCTCAGGGGAGGCGCCGCCAGCGCTGACCCTCGGGAGGGAGACACACGCACCGAACATGCGCCGCTCACCAAGCGCGAGCACGTCCAAGCGCGTCTTCGCAGACGTGGATTCCACCACTGCCCCTGTGGTGCAAGCAGTGGCTAGCCCATGGCGCGGTGACGACACGGGGGTGCCTGGAACGGCAACACTCCCACGCCGGGCCCTGAGTGTCCGATCACTCTGGGCCGGTAAGTCAATCTCTTCTTCCGAACTATCCATTGTTTTTTCAGAAGAGGTGGTTTAATTTCGGAGTTTTCCTTCTCCTAGACCGGCTGCCCACACGGGGCTAACGAGCCCGGCCTGCCCGGGTGTGCTCTTGGTCTGACCACTCCCCGTAGACCTGTTCGGCAAGGGCAAGTGACCCTGCCAGGAACCGAAGTTCCCGCCGGCACACAGTGGGCGAAAACTGGGCAAAATTAATAAAACTCGATTTTTAACATTTGTTGAAATAGATGAAATCAAGTATTTTCCAGCTTTAAGAATATCCTGAAATTTATAAAAACCAATTAAAATATGTAAAATGTCATATTACGTATTAAATATAAGCTAATAATGATATTTAATAGTATTGTTTGGTAACGCTCATTCATAGCTCCATAATATTTTTGCCTGTCCTTACATTTCTTTTACACAATTTATTTGTACAGTTCTTTATATATTGTATCAACAAAAACTTTTCCAATATTTTTTAAAATATATTTGTCAATTATTTACAAATTAAATAGCTCATTAGCGTATTCGTTTAATTTTGCATAAAAAAAGAGATTTCCGATGCGCGATTTAATAAGTTTGCCCGAATAAGTTATGCCTAAACAAACCTAGGATAAATCTTTTCTTTGAAGTGTCCTTTAAATTAAGCAAGAAATCCCGTTTACCTATTGTTGCCTATTCGAAAGCTATAATAGAAGTATTTTCATGAATCTATTGTAAAAAATAATCTTTAGTTAAATTTATTGACGCATGTGTTCATAATATGTTAACAAATTGTTATTAATAAATTACATTGTTTCTAACAAATATACAATTTTTAATGCTAAGAAGAAAGAAGTACTGTTTTGATTAGCGAAATATAGTATTGGACTGTTTCTCACAGTGTTCAATGCTAATATGTTTAGTTTCTATTTTGTCCGCTAGGTGGAACAAAAAGAATTTTAGAACTTGTAAGTGAAATTTGCTATGCTTGTTATAAGTACCGATCTGGCAGGCTTAGTTCAATTCATGTTTTGCGCGTATTCGTACAGTCGGCGTCAATGAATCGTTTTGTGGACGCGGGGAGCTAGGGGTAAGAGGGACGGTATTCCCTAGCAGTAAATACTGTAATTGGTCAATTCATCAAAATCTGCTACAGTTAGTTAGTGCGGC
>NW_018024440.1:0-1567 GCF_002006095.1 Pseudomyrmex gracilis
TAATTGGTTCTCCTGTTTCTATAATTAACATTAAAAGAATGAAAATCTTCCTTAGAGATTCCTACAATACTAAAACAAGATAAATTATTATACTTCTTTAATAATAACATCAAATATGATTTATACACTGTTTCACTTACTCTACCATTTTACTTATAAGTAGTTTAATTTTCAATAAAATTAAAACCTTACTTAAATTATTCCAACACACTAACAAAAACTTAAATTTAATTTTTGCAGTAATAATAATAAACTTAGCAACAATGCCGCCATTTTGTTTTTTTATTTTCAAATAATTCACAACTTACATTATTATCAAAAATTCATAAGTTAAAATATTAATAATCTTTCTCTTATTTAATTCCTTGTTAATAACATTTATCCACATTAAAATAATTTCATGATCCATATTTGTAAACAACTTTAACTCTAAATTTACACAAAAAATTGAGTTTTGATTTAAATAATTCTGTCTTTATTATCTTAACCTTAGTTACGCCCTTGATTATAATACTTTAAAATTAACACTTAAAGATTTTGAGTTATTATTAAACTATAAACCTTCAAAGTTTAAGAAATAATTATTTTATAAATTCTAAACATTTTACTCGAAACTGATATCTTAAAATTTGCATTCTAAAATTTTTACTGATATATACAATTATTAACTAAAATTATATTCATAAATTAAATACCCTAAAATTTCTTTAGTATTAGAAAATTATTTTTTAGATAAATTTACAATTTATTACTTAAATTAGACATAGCAGTCTAATTTTTATAATTAAATATACTACCAATATATGTACTCGTATATAAATATATTATGAAAAAATGACTATACTCAACAAATCATAAAGTTCTTACAATTCGTTACTTTATATCTGCTATATAAGCAGGTATGATCGAGTCATAAATAAAAATAATTATTCGAAGTGATCTTGAATTATGCGGAGCAATCATTAACAATGACCTACTTTATAATTCTATTGTAACAGGACACGCATTGATTAAAATTTTTTTCACAGTTATGTTATTTATAATTGGAAAAATTGGAAATTTCTTTGTGCCTTTAATGATTGGGTCACCAGACAAAGCTTACCCACAAATAAATAACATAAGTAATAAATATATATTCGGTCATACAACCCGTTCGCTAGGTGTTGTGCGGAAATTATACGTGTATATATATACATATATACGTGTTTACGTGTAAATTTTTACACGTAAAATTAGAATTGTAATAACAATTCTAAAATTCATATAGAATGTTATACTTGCATCTCGTATATGAGAAATACCAAATACCACCCTAATTGAGAAATTAAATTTATATTGCGAAAAAAATTCCTTGGCCAGGAGTCGAACCTGGAATCTCCAATTTTCCGTGCCATCGCCTTTTCTATTAGTATACTCCTTACTTTAAGAAGAGTTATTAGTTCAAGTGTTGGAACTGGTTGAACAGTATATCCTCCTTTATCCTCAAATATTTTCCACAGAGATGCGTCAGTAGATTTAGCAATTTTTTCTCTACATAGTGCAGAAATTTTTTCAATTATAGAAGCTA
>NW_018024440.1:2546-5669 GCF_002006095.1 Pseudomyrmex gracilis
GGATTTTTTTTACTACTATTTTCATACTCAGCATATCAAAAAACATAGGTATATCAAGTAAAACGCTAAAATAAAACAAAAAAAAATTTTATATTGGCTTTTCCGTTAGGGACGGGGGTGGTCGAAATATCGACCACCTACCAGGTTGAGAACTTGTATCGATTAATCCGATAAAATTATACATACATTTCGGGTAAATTAAAAGGTCGATTTGAACCAAAATTTTCCCGTCCTCTAAAGGTTAATAGCCTGATTTATCTTAATTACAGCTATATTCTGCTTGTTTTATCACTACCTATGCTAGCTAGTGCAATAACTATGCTTTCAGAAGATCAATACTTAAATACCTTTTATGAGGAGATGCAATCCTATACCAACATTTATTCAGATTTTTTGGATATCTAGAAGTTTATATTTTAATCTTACTAGGATTTAAAATAATTTCTCATATTATTATAAGTGAAAAAAGTAAAAAAAAAACATTAAGATTTTTAGGAACTATTTATGCAATAATAGCAAATAAATTTCTAGGATTTATTGTATAAGTCCATCATATATTTACAATAAGAATAGATGTTGACGATCTTATTTCACCTCAGCAACAATGATCATTGCTGTTTCTACAGGAATTAAAGAACTTAGATGAATTAATACCTTGCACGAAAATAAAATAAATAAACTACACTCTTTTTTTATCTTTGGGATTTGTATATTTATATTTACCATAAAAGAATTATATGGTATTATACTATTAAATTCAATTGATATTGTATTACATGACACATACTACGTTGTAACCCGTTTCCATTATGTCCTATCAATAGAAGCTGTAATTTTCAATTATTGCAGGATTCATTTACTGATTCCCTCTTATTACTGGTTACGCTCTAAATACTTTTTTATTCACTATTTAATTTTTAGAAATATTTACTGGTGTCAATATAACCTCTTTTTTTCAACATTTCTTAGACTTAGAAGAATATCTTGCCGATACAGAGATTACCATGAGACATTTGTTTCATGAATTATTATTTCATCAATAGGTTTACTTATTTCAATTATAAGACTAATTTTACTTGCTTGCATTTGAGAATCTTTAGCATCCACACAAAAAATTATTTCTATATTCCACCATAATTCATATATTAAACGACTGCAATCCTATTCTCTTATGTTTTATAGTTACAATAAATTTTTTTAATAAATTAATTTAATATAGCAGAATAAGTGCCAGGGTGTTAAATACCATATATAAAATCTAAACTTTTATTAAAAATTAATACACGAATTATAGGTCTTCAAAAGTCTACTACTCATATCTACGATATAATCATCTTTTTCTGTGACTTCACAAAAATGGGTTTAAAATTTAGTACAATATTAAGTTTTCTAATTATATTATCATTCTGATACAATAATCTTTCTAATCAATTTTTTCTAGAAAGAAACATTATTGAAATTTTATAAACTATATTGTTCTTATAATTACACTAAGTTTTATTGTTATTCCATTCATTAAAACTCTATATCTTACAGATATATCATTCCATTAAAACTCTATATCTTACAGATAAAATATTCATAAACAACGTAACCATTAAAGTTCTAGGTCACTAATGATTCTGATCATACAAATATTCTGATAATATAAACATAAAATTTGATTAGTTTATATCAAACAAAAACAATTTCTCTTTTTACCTATTAGATGTTGACAACCGCTGCATTCTTTTTTTTAAATACTTTATTCGAATATGACCCACATCTACAGATGTAATTCACTCATAAACTGTTCCATCCCTAAGAATCAAAGTAAATTTTATCCCAGGCCGATTAAATCAATTAATAATCTGAATAAATCGACCTAGATTNTAAAATATTAATAAACAACGTAACCATTAAAGTTCTAGGTCACTAATGATTCTGATCATACAAATATTCTGATATTATAAACATAAAATTTGATTAGTTTATATCAAACAAAAACAATTTCTCTTTTCACCTATTAGATGTTGACAACCGCTGCATTATTTTTTTGAAATACCTTATTCAAATATGACCCACATCTACAGATGTAATTCACTCATACACTGTTCCATCCCTAAGAATCAAAGTAAATTTTATCCCAGGCCGATTAAATCAATTAATAATCTGAATAAATCGACCTGGATTAATTATTGGACAATGCTCAGAAATCTGCGAAATCAACCACAGTTTTATACTATTAGACCATATATTATATTTAATTCATTAAATAGCTAAAATTGTAAGTTTTGATTTTTTAAATCAATCCATAATAAAATAACGATAACTATAAGTAAGAAATAGGTTATAAAAACATTAAAGTGTCAATTTAAAAATATTAAAATTTAATATTCTTATATACCACAAATAGGACGTTTACTTTGGATATCTGTAGTATGCTTAAACATATTTTTATTATACTTTTTAATTTTATCAATTCAGTTCTCTAGTATAATTACTCCATCAACAAGAAAAAAATTTTCTTTTAAAGTTTCTTTACTATAAATGATCTTATTTATACTAAACTAGCATATTTCACATTTACTCTCAATGCCCAAAAAATTTAATTAAATTTATATTAATGATAACAAATCTATTTAGAGTATTTGAACCTTTAACATCTAACTCAGTTGCGTTAAANTGAATAAGAATAATAATATTTATTTCAATAATTTGACTAAGATTTTGACTCATTCCATCACGAATATATATAGTGAGTAACTTAGTCCTTTTCTTCATCTTTAAGGCATTCAAAGGTGTTATCCAATATTCTTTTTCTAACATCATACTCTCTATTCCTTTACAGTTTTGCAGCCTCAAGACACCTATCCTTAAGGTTATCTTTATCTCTAAGGTTATGAATTAGAATTACCACATATGGATTAATAAATTTTTTTANTGAAATAATGGCATATCTAACCCTCAGGTACTCCATCAGTATATTAATACCATTTATAGTTATTATTAAATCATTCAGATTGATTATTATCCGACCTTTTACCTTAGCAATTTGACTAGCAGCTAACATAATTGCTCGACACCTCCTTCTAACGCTCATAGGATCAACAGGACAAGAGATCTCTGTTTTAATTATTATAA
>NW_018024440.1:6955-8146 GCF_002006095.1 Pseudomyrmex gracilis
GCCCATCCGCAATCACAAAAAATTTGTACAGTTTTGAATATGGTTGATAGAATTTTATTTTTATCTGACCTTTGCTTCCAACAGAATAATTTTAAATATATGATAGAGGTGCTCCTTATGAATAATTATCCTCTACAATTTATATTTAGGATAATCAGGAATAGAATTAAATTTTTAATTCATAACAGATTAAATTTAAACATTGACAATAAATTTGACTGTCATTCTGATCTTGAAACTGTTAAAAAATATTTTGTTGTTCCTTATATTCCTGATTTGTCTGACTCTCTTTCAAGAATTTTTAAAAAAACCAAGGAGATTTCTTTGGCGTTTCGAAGTTTGAATAAATTGAGTAAAATCATAAAAGTTGGAAAGCATAGGTTAACTCACGATCAAAATAAAGATGTTGTGTATCAAATTAATTGTAATAATTGTAATATATCTTATGTCGGACAAACAAAGCGTAAATTAAAAACAAGAATTAACGAACATAGAAATCAACATAGAAATATAAGATTAATAGAAATTCTGATTTTGTTTCTGTGGTTACGGAGCCATCGTTTGGAGACTGGTCATGACTTTATATGGAATGACGTTAAAATCTTAGATATGGAAAAATTTTTTTATAAGAGATCAGTTTCAGAAATGCTCCACATNAAGTTACAAGACAATCCGATAAATGTAATGTCGGACACTGATAAGCTAAAACCTTACTTTCCCTTTTTAGAATTGTATAAATCAAAAGTTTAAACCGTTACTTTTGTATTTAATTTGTAAACATGTTATTTGACTTATTGTGAACCTTTTGATCTTCTGATCTGATAATGGGGATATCTATATATATTTGGCTGTTTTATGTTTTTTCACCAGTACACATTATATTATTGTATTACTTTGACATCTATTTGTTAGTGATGTTGTGTACTAAAATGTTACTTCTCAATTAAGTTGAGTTTTTTATATTATTTTCAATTTACTAAGATGTTTGTGTTGGTACGTCCTGGAGACTCCACGGTCCCCTTTTTCATGCGACGCGACGCGCCAACGCATGGCGAACCCCTTTTTTTTCAATAAATAGTAATAAATAACTCCAACGGGTCTCCTATCGTTCGGAAACTCAAAACTCCAGACGATAGGAGAACAAACGAAAATTATATCGGCGCCGGGAAGATAAACTGGGCCCGGCAATTA
>NW_018024441.1:0-5010 GCF_002006095.1 Pseudomyrmex gracilis
AATACTCAAATGTAAAAGTAATTTTATATATATTATGGATTATAGATAGTGTGTATATACAATTTAGAAATAAGTCAAGATATAATTTAATGGCCATTTAAATACTGTATAGTTTGACTGAACTGCAAGTCTTGCTTGGTTTTTGCTGTTATTTTGCTATCAAGTCGTGTTGCGCAGATTTTGCTTTACATTTGGCATCAATTTGGTCTCAAATTATGTGCAAGCTTTGCTCGGTTTTTGCCAGTAATTTGCTGTTATGTTTTGTTAACAAGCTTGGATATATTTTTGCTAGCAATTTTGCAACATTGCCAGATGAAACAAACTCTGCATCATATTTGATGTCTTTCTGCTAACAAAATTTGTAACAAGCATTTGGCAAAATCTGTTTCGACAGATTTGGTTATCTGGGTGTCCTTGTTTCTCTAACGACGCTCTATGGTTGATTTCGCTTGTATCGGTAACAGTAGTCATGATATGTATACTACGCTCCAGGACTCTCTTAAGACTCAGCTCTTCTTAGATGATATCTTTGACAGTCAGAGGCAAGAAAAGTGAAAAAAAGCTTGTGATTTAAGGCTCTCGATTTTACAAAGATTTTTCTTCAAGATTTATATACAGGGTGCATCTGATAAAATGATCAGGTTTTCTCGAAAATGATTAGAGATAAGAATGACATCCGTCATCAAAATTGTAGGACATTAAGGGGAACATACTATACCCAGTAATTTGTTCGCAAGTTGCCAGCAATTTGAAACAAAAATACTCAGCAAATTGGCATCAACTGTGTCCGCATTAGGCTTGGATTTTGTTGCCAAAGCTTATCAACAAAAAGTAACAGCAAATTGCTAGCAAAAACCGAGCAAAGCTTGATATCATAACTTAAGACCAAATTGATGCCAAATATGAAGCAAGATCTGTGCAACACGATTTGATAGCAAAATGACATTTATAATATAAAAAACTGACATAGATTTATATAATTTACGTAAATTATGTCCTCGAATAAGTTTTCTTGGTTATTCTCTATGTTGTTCTACCCCAATAGCCAAATGATAGCAGTATGCCAGCAGTATGCACGCAGGTTTAATCAGCACTTTGCAGCAGATTCCACTCATCTGTGTCATCATAGTGAGTGAATTATGTAGGCACGATATGTAAAGAAAACAACACAGCAAAAATATAGAAATAATGAAAAATGAAATGACAATAGCACGATATGCTTCAAATCTGCTACATTTTTTGAGCAAGTTTTGCTTGATTGATACAATAATATTTGCATCACGGCACGACACATATTCTCTTTTTTTTGTTTTTCTGTCGGCACTACTTGAAATAACAGATTATGTTTGAATGCTGACTACATTGTATTAGCATAATGTGTTATTGCAGACTTTGCAAAATATGCTCACTCAGTCTTGGTTATCTGGATAGTTTTACTTCGCAGAAAAAACCTATTGTGTCCGAAATCATCTTGACTAGATTCGAACCTGAAACCCTCTGATTACCAAGCGGGTACTCTATCAATTCAGTCATTGGAACTTTCACAATCAATTACTTTAAAACTAATATGTTAATGGCATTCAGTGATATTGTTACTGATTCTAAGGAAAACTATTTGTTACTAAGTGACTCAGCGAAATTGTAATTGATTCCTAGTAAAACTAATCTGTTACTGACACCTAACTTTCCAGATAATCAAGACTGAATGAGCATATTTTGCAAAGTCTGCATAACACATTATGCCAGTGCAATGTAGCCAGCATTCAAACATAATCTGTTATTTCAACTAGTGTTGACAGAAAAACAAAAAAAAAGAGAGTATAAAAAGAGAATATAAAGAAAGAATAAAAAGAGAATATACGGTGTCATGCCGTGCTGCAAATATTATTGCATCAATCAAGCAGAACTTGCTCAAAAAATGTAGCAGATTTGAAGCATAACATGCTTATCATTTTATTCTTTATTTATTTCTATATTTTTGCTCTGTCATTTTCTTTACATATCGTGCCAACATAATTCACTCACTATGATGACACAGCTGAGTGAAATCTGCTGCAAAGTGCTGATTAAACCTGCGTACATACTGCTGGCATATTGCTATCATTTGGCTATCAGGGTTTAAAAGAACCATTTTTTTCACTACAAATCAGTGATATTATTACTGATTCACAATAAACGTTTTTATTATTGAATCAGTTAGTGAAATTTTAATTGATTCCACTAAGAGAGTGCAGTTTGGCAATCTGTTTAGGATAAATCAATTATGTACTAATAAACAATAAATATCGTATGTGCATAATATAAGTTATATTTTTTGATAATATAAACATATTGCAAAATTATTTAAAATTAAATATTATACAGACAATTAATTGTTGTAAAAAGTATGAATATTAAAATAATTTACATAGATGTTAGTTTAATATTTATATAAGTATTGTCGATTTAATATCCAAATTTAAACATAATTTTATATGTTATACAGATTATATATATATGTATATATGTATATAATTTGTAGAAATAAATTTAAGATGTATGTCAATAATTCTTTATAAATTTATACATACATATAAATTGTGCGTACATCTAGCATCGCTCGTATAGACTTTCTAATACTTAGTTTGCTAAAAAATATTTTATTGTCATTTTAATATTTAATTATTGAAAATAGATTAAATATTCAAATGTAAAAGTAATTTTATGTATATTATCGATTATACATAGTGTGTACATATATAATATAGAAATAAGTCAAGATATAATTAAATGGCCTTTTACCGGTTAACTGGCACGGCTTTTTTTACTATTCATGCCCGAACTAGTAACATTGAAAAATTAAGTGAATCCCACAAGATTTGGTATACAAGGGTTTTTGAGTCGTTGAATCGATCCCGTTATTATTTTGATTTTATTTTTTTGATCTGACACTTCTCAACCCCTAAAAAATAGAATTTAGGGGTGAGTTTTTTCAATTTTTTACTAAATCTTTTTTTTGTTCTGTCGCTTTTATTGCGGGATGGATAGAGGTTTAGGAGGTTAATTTTTTAGTTTTTTTCATTTTCTACGAAACAGTTTTGAATAATTTTTTACCTAAATTCTTCATCCATAAATTCCACCGCAAGAGCTTTTGAAAATCTGACTTCAGATTTGACAGCCATTTTGAGTCGGCCATATTGAAATTAAAAATTCCAATGCCAAGTTTTCAGATTCAGCGACCTCAAAAACCTCTATATACAATTTTTCTAAATCCCGATAATATTTTAATATTTGGCAGCCATTTTGGGTCGGCCATTTTGAGTCTGCCATATTGAAATTTAAAATTCCAATGCCAAATTCAGATTCAGCGACCCCAAAAACCCCTATACAATTTTTCTAAATCCCGATAATATTTTAATATTTGGCAGCCATTTTGGGTCGGCCATTTTGAGTCTGCCATATTGAATCTTACAATTCCAATACCAAATTCAGACTCAGCGACCCCAAAAACCATTATATACCAAGCTTCATTCACATAGTTTGAAAATCAAGAACGTTATTCTATTTGAACATATATGATACATAAGCAGAATTGGCCAGATTTTTTTTGATCATATATGATACATTGCCAGTTAACCGATTAAATACCATATATCCAGATAACCAAGACTGAGTGAGCATATTTTGCAAAGTCTGCAATAACACATTATGCTAATACAATGTAGTCAGCATTCAAACATAATCTGTTATTTCAAGTAGTGCCGACAGAAAAACAAAAAAAAGAGAATATGTGTCGTGCCGTGATGCAAATATTATTGTATCAATCAAGCAAAACTTGCTCAAAAAATGTAGCANATTTGAAGCATATCGTGCTATTGTCATTTNATTTTTCATTATTTCTATATTTTTGCTGTGTTGTTTTCTTTACATATCGTGCCTACATAATTCACTCACTATGATGACACAGATGAGTGGAATCTGCTGCAAAGTGCTGATTAAACCTGCGTGCATACTGCTGGCATACTGCTATCATTTGGCTATCGGGGTAGTTTGATTGAACTGCAAATCTTGCTTGGTTTTTGCTGTTAGTTTGCTATCAAGTCGTGTTGCGCAGCTCTTGCTTCATATTTGGTGTCAATTTGGTCTCAAATTATGTGCAAGCTTTGCTTAGGTTTTGCCAGCAATTTACTGTTGTTTTGTCACCAAGCTTGGATATATTTTTGCTAGCAAGTTTGCAACAGTGTCAGATAAAACAAACTCTGCATCATATTTGATGTCTTTCTGCTAAATTTTTAATAACACATTTGGCAAAATCTGTTTTGCTAAATTTGATTATCTAGGTAGTGACCTTACTTGCATAGCATTGGTAGTAGCACAAACGTTTCTGGAACGGGTTTTCCGAAACTTAGCAACGTTTCGTTAAAAGTCTCTAAAACGTCGTAGTAACGTAGCGGAAACGTCGAAATGTCCGTTTTTTAAGTTGCGGTCCAATTTCGTAGAAACGTATAAGAAACGTTGCCCGATAAGTTGCAAAGTTTAACTTTTTATAAACATTGTAAAATATATTTTTGAAATTATGGAAGTTTCGCCTGTTTAACCATTCTCCAGGAAGGAATGATTAATTAAATAATTAATTAAGAAACGTTGCTAAGTTTCGGAAAACCCGTTGCAGAAACGTTTGTGCTATTACCGATGCTATGTGGGTAAATGATCTTTAATAGTTTTTTTGGTAAATATATACAAGGTGCGACATTTAAATCGAAACAACTGAAACAGCATTTTATAAAAAAATGTTTCAGACAATAGTTGTATGGATTCAAGGGGAACAATTATCAATTAGATATTATCAATTTTGTTGTAAATGGCGCCACTTTTGAGATTTTATCATGGCCATTTAAAAAAATGAAAGTTGATTTTTTTAAAATAAAGGTGTACGTGGGCGTGTTCCGTTTGACCACAGTACGATTCGACACCGATCGATTCGACACCAAATTATTGGACACAAAATTATTGGACACAGATTTATTCGAC
>NW_018024441.1:5605-6807 GCF_002006095.1 Pseudomyrmex gracilis
ATTGAACGGTGTCGAATAATGTGGTGTCGAATCATACGGTGTCGAATAATTTGGTGTCGAATCGTACGGTGTCGAATAATCTGGTGTCGAATAAATCTGTGTCGAATCGAGCGGTGTCGAATCGTACTGTGGTCAATAGAGTATCACCCGCGCTGATTGGCTTTATTTATTCATGATTTATTCATTATTACTTCTTTATTATATGTAATAGAAAAAAATGGTTCAGAACTTTTTGACTCAATTTTACTACTTCTACCTGCCTACGAGCGGTGTTCTGGCAATTACCAAACACTGTATATATGTATACATACATATACATATATGTATATATATGTACATTTGTTCGTTAATAGCTATGCAAAAGTATTTCTGATAATATACTAGAATTAAAGGTACTATAAAAAAGCATTGCTAGAACATTTCGGCGAAATATTCACATTATATGTTTAAAACATCTTTGCAATATTACATTGCAACTTGCAATGTTGCAACGTTTTTGAAATATTTACTGGAAGCTTTGGTGCTGTATGAAATGATATTTTAGACATAATATGTCTTATATGTAAATATTTAGTATAAAATAAATAAAAAATAACCATAAAATTTACGATAAACTTGGAAAGTACATGTTTAGGTGGGAGAGCGCACAAATACGCGTAGCCCGTTCCTGGGTGCACTCTCCAACATAAAAAAAAATTTTTTTAAATAAAACTTAGAGGTGGGGAAAGTATCAATGACTGAAAGTACTGCTTGGAAAGTATATACATTTGAGAGTTAGAAACTTATGTGTTTAATGTTTTTATAGTGGAGACCATCTGTAGAGAAATAGAATATATTCCACGCATATATTTTCCAAGCAATCCCGAGTAGAAAATGATTAAGGTTTGCCTGCATTTTGCTCCGGGCGCAATCAGGTAATGTCATGGCTTGCCTTATTTTGGAAAACCTGATCCGGTGCTGATAGTGTCTACATCAGGGTTACCGTATTTTTTTTTTTACGTGTGGCCCTTCTGTCAGCGCCGCAATGAGAGCTGCTCTATTAGCGCTTCATTGAGGAAATCCTTATGCGGTCCTGATTGAGTTTTTTCTAAAATTCTCTATTGAATTTGCGCATGTGCACATTCTATTGAAATAAGAATCATTGAGAGTTAGAAAACTTCATTGTGAAATTGCAATTTTCATACTGTTGTGTGAAGTGAAAT
>NW_018024442.1:0-1545 GCF_002006095.1 Pseudomyrmex gracilis
TAATAATTAATAGTGCTTCTGTTGTATCACCCTTTTACAAATTGTGCAACATATATTTTTATACTAGATTACTATGTTGATTTGCAGCCAAAGTGAAAACTCTGGATGCGTTTACTTTCTACGCGCGGTCTTTTCGGGTTCCCCGCTCGCCTCACACATTACCATCCTTATATTTTGACAGCGCAATTCGTTGAATTAGCTGACAAAGCGGATTTTACCAAAATGGAGTCTCATCTTATATAATTTTTGATAGCTCTCGACAATTGTTTTTATTTTATACAAAACTTGTTTTTATTTTATAAAAATTTTATGTAGGCTACAGGCGAAGATCCACATAAAAACCTAACGCGCTAGTGGCACCTCATGGGTAGCGCGGAAGACTACTAATAAGAATTTTTATAAAATAAAAACAAGCGAAGTGGTGCGGGTTACGCCGCTTCGATGCTCTCAATGCTGCCTGCACGATCTGGCATCTCTGAATGGTCGATCAACTCTGTCTATCGTGCCTCTTGATTCTCTCTGTCTTTCTCTAATTTACACGTACTGTCTTTCTTTCTTTTTTCTTGTGTCAACGCGCAAGAATACTTTTTTTAATATGTTTTGTCCTGAAGCAATTGAGACTAAAACGACAGTGATCGATTCAGTCGTTATTAAAATATTGCCTCGTGAAAATCTCTTCTACTTCTCAATCGCGTGAATTTTGCGTCTAATTGTAAGAGGTACTACCGTGCCCCTTCGTATATATACATATATATATATATGAAGTGTGTGTCTTCTCATTATGTGTATATTAATTATTGTAGTCTTGATATTTCCTTTGTCATGTTGTGGTGTTCTGACAAATAAAACAATGTTTTACACATATAATTAACACGTACATTTTAAATGTTTTGTACGCACAAAAGTATATATACAGTGTAAATAAAAGTACAAGTACTGCAAAAAATATCGAAAACTAGACATGTTACGAAAAAATGTTTCAATTACAAATTGTACGGTTTTAAAAGATATATTTACTGGTCTTATCAGTTTGCTCTTGAGTGATATCACCAAGGTCAGGACAAGATCATCTTGAATTTTTTAAATAATACATCCTCTTTTTTATTGCAAATTCTTATAGCTTNATTCTAGAGCTTTCCAAAACACTACAATAAAGTTTATTTTCATGAAGTACTTATGGACTCATGAGTGTTGGTACGAGAGAGATTGATGAGCTTGGTACTTTTTATGCCCTGTATATATACACAGGCATAGAAGTCAGAATAAGTGCACGCGTCTGACACCCAGTAAGCAAATTAACAATTTGCAAACAGATTGACTATAATTTCGAGCAGAGTACGGAAATGCATTAAGACCTATCTATTTGGCTAATTTATGTTTTGTCAACAAGTCTGTTCACATTATCATCTGTAACAACAGATCTTGAGCAGATCTTAATTTTTAATGGTTCTTAAATTTATTAGTTTCAGCAATTTGATGTTATAAAAGTCGTCTTTGGCAGTATAAGGGTAAAAAATAGCCAGCACACATTGAATGTAAATGTTT
>NW_018024442.1:2740-4062 GCF_002006095.1 Pseudomyrmex gracilis
TTTCCTCCAATAATTTGAACGCTTTGTTGACTACAGGGTTCTATTATATCTGGAGTTTCAATATAATGTACGCTTTGTGTTTCAAAAGGAAAACTTTCTTTGACAACGCGTAAAAATAAATCCAATGACTGATCGTCAAGTTTGCTTGTTTCAAGCAAAACGTTATTCTTGACATCGACTAGAGAAATTGGCATTTCATCTATAAATTTTCTACGATTGGCAATTTCAATATCTCTTGTGGGATACTTTTTGTAATAATAACTTGTTATTGTGCAGTCATCATCTTCATTTTGTGAAGAAATGCCAACGATAGCACTTTTTGTCTCTAGAGAATCGTTACTTCTTATCTTTTTCTCCTGCACATTTACACTTTGCTGTGTCTTGCTTTTGCGACTAGANATTTTTGCACTTGCTTTGTCTTTTGCTTGCACTATATATTGCGGATTTCTGATCGGCATGTGCCTATTATGCCGACTATCTAGAATTTCTGGAAGCAGACATTCGTTGTAAAAACGTTTTAGAAGAGGCAGCATTCGATTTTGCCAAAACTCATTGTCTCTAAGAACATATATAGTTTACATACTTTTAGGCGTCCATAAAGCAAATATACAATAATCTCGTCTTGTAATGTTTAACTGACCTTGAATTTGATAAAAGAATTTGTGATTTCGATTTAATTTATTTTTATCGTTCTTATCAAAAATTGCTTTTAAGTTTGGAAGTGTCTGTATAGCCTCTTCCGCTGTTATATCTTTTGCTGAAAGAGGACATTTTATTTCTACTAAACCGTTCTCNTCAACAAGTCCATCGGGAGAAGCGCCCAAAAATGGATTTTCGCTATCAATAAATAATCCGCATGTTTCAATTTCTTTGTTTATGTTTGCAGCTAATTCGTTTCTTGCTGTTTCCTCATTTTCTCGACCATACTTCATGGCTGGTTTATCGATATATGAGGGATACAAGATAATTTTAACTATCATTGCACAAGACGTTGTTTCTCTCATACGACATACGTCTCCAAAATGAGATGCTGTTAGTATCTCTTTCCTCAAAATGTGCCACAAGTCACAATCACTCTGACCTCTTGTATTACGCTCTATTTCTTGCCAATTACGTCCATTTTCCGACAATCGATCCATATGATTTTTCTTCAATATTTCAAATATCTCTGGTGCCAAATCTGGTTTTTGCGATTGCGGACCGTAATGGGTTTCTGTTCCTACATCTTGTTTTACTTTNTTTCGTCTTCCTTCTACTTGCCGAGATTCTCTCTTTCTGACAATATGTAGTTGTCGCCGCTGTTCTAATTTTTTGACAATGTG
>NW_018024442.1:5132-6613 GCF_002006095.1 Pseudomyrmex gracilis
GTTATGTACGGAATGCCATGAACAGTTTCATTTCTTTCCAAAGCAAACTGTTTTTCAGCCTCACCGGCTTTTTTCATCTCTGCGAGTGATGCTGCTTCAAACTCGTTGACTAGTCTTTCACGATGGTTTATATATGTTTTCTCGGACATACAAGAAATATTCATAGCTGCAAACAGTTCTTCTAATTGAGAATAGCCTATTCCAGCTGTTATAGTTCCAGCTGTAGCAGCTGTATCGATGTCCAACATGTTAATTTTTTTATCTTCTCTGGATTCCGACCAAATATTTTCCGAAGCATGACACATCTCGCATTTGAAGGTCAAAAGTGTTTGCAAACCAATGCGTATAAATTTTATTATTTTAATATTTTCAAATGAACACTCTACTCCTTTTTGATGGTCTTTGTAGAACCTTTGTAGTGCACTCATAAAATATTTCATGTCATAAATGCCACGCCTTTCTGGCCAGTTATGTTGGATGCAAGTTTTATCTACATTGTAGCCTTTTGATACTTTTTCAATAACAAAACAAGGTACGTTTTCTTTGCAACTTTTTACAGTTTGAACATCTGCATTTTTTTTTATTGTACTGTCAATATTTTCAGATTCTGCAAAGAATTGTTTTTAGACGCCTTTGCTTTATATACACGTGGTGTACTTTCTTTATAGACACGTGGACTTTTGTTCATTATATTGTCTTGAATATTTTGAGAATCTATGAAGTTCTCAAACTTTTCTATGTCTTTGTTCTCACTTTGAATATCTGGACTGTCTTTTATAGTGTTTTCAGTACTTACAACCTGAGAATCAACGAAGTTGTCAGGATTTTCTATGTGCTCACTTTGATTATTTTCAGTGGTGTTTTCAGCACTTACGACTTTANTTTCAATAAAGGTCTTAGGAATTTCTTCATATATATCTACAAATTCTTCTATATTTTCAATAATTACATCCTGAGATTCTACAAAATTGTCAGGATTTTTTATTAGTTCTAAGTGACTTTTATATTCACTTAGAACACTTTCTATAGTATTATCTGTATTTACTATTTCTGATTTTATAGAAGTAACAATTTCTTTATCTACATATTCATTTACGTAATCAATAATTACATCCTGAGACTCTACAAAATTATCAGGATTTTCTGTTAAGGTATCTGAAATGCATTCAATATCATCAATAAATTTAGTATTTGTACTATTTATTTTAATGATCTCCTGTAATTTTTTTTGCTTTTGTCGCCTAAAAAAACAAAATTATTATTAGTTACATTCTTTTATCGAAATATATCTATAAAAATAATATTTAATAAAATTAAAATAAAACACAAAATTATGTTCTGCTATAATTTTATATACATATATATATATATATTTTATATATATATATATATATATATATATACACATATAAAATTATAGCAGATATATATACAGGGTGTCCCAGAATTGCCGTACACTCTCTCGTAGGCAGATAGAAGGA
>NW_018024443.1:0-4313 GCF_002006095.1 Pseudomyrmex gracilis
ACTTTTTATGGCTTTATAAGTTAAACCACTTTTTATCACACTCTCTTATTGTTTACTCACTAAAAACTTATACTTTTTACGGAGCGATGTGTGACACGTCTTCTTTACTCGCGAGAGAGAGAGAGAGAGAGAGAGAGAGAGAGAGAGAGAGAGAGAGAGAGAGAGAGAGAGATGGAGAAAGATACATATTTTAGAAGCTGATAATGAAATACACTTTGTTGACATATCCAGAATGTCTTTGAAAGGTCTAAAATGATCTTTATAAAAACATTTGTAGATTTTACTCATATGTATAATATTGTGACGATATTGTTCAAACATATGTATAAGAGATATTCTAGAATATAGTCCAGAATATCGCTACAATATTAGAAAATGTCTCCAGAATGTTTTTATAATATTGCCAGAATATTACAGAATGTCTCCACAATATTACAGAATGTCTCCAGAATATTGTCAGAATATTGTGCAGACATATAGAAGATATTCTAGAATATATCCAGAATATCTCTACATTATTACAAAATGTCTTCAGAATGTCTTTATAATATCGCCAGAATATTACAGAATGTCTCCACAATATTACCAGAATATTAAAGAACATCACCAGAATATTAAAAAGAACGTCTCCAGAATATTGCCAGAATATTGTGCAGACATATAGAAGATATTCTAGAATATATTTAGAATATTGCCACAACATTACAAAATGTCTCCAGAATGTCTTTAAAATATTGTCAGAATATTACAAAATGTCTCGACAATATCACCAGAAAATATTAAAGAACATCACCAGAATATTAAAGAACGTCTCCAGAATATTAAAGAATGTTTCCAGAATATTGCCAGATGCGGACATAAGACATTCTGCTAACATTGTTAAAATGTCTCTGAGATCATCACCAGAATATTTCAGATTTCACATGTAATATTCTGGCAACATTCTAACGATATTCGATGTTGTGTGGGCAGCTATCTCCCTGATCGTCAATTTGCGATTTTCGATCAACAATTGTCGGATTTCATCGACGTTTTCATCAGTTTTCGATGTCGATGGCCTCCCAGGACGAGCATCGCCCTCAACAGCCTCACGACCACTTTTAAAGCGTTCATACCACTGGTACACCTGTGTTTTCGATAGAGTATNGTCACCATAACACTTTTGTAACATTTAATTTCATTTTTATAGCAAAATTTAATGCAAGAACGTTGTTCAAGTTTTGAATCCATTGTAAAAATCGCCGCGACGTAAAAACTTGATGTAAAGAAATCACTGTCATAAAGGTAAATGAACAGCTGATAAGCAGAAGCTTGGCATGGGTGTCCGTAACAGTGCTGCCAACGTGACACAAACAACAGAACTAAACCGATAAGCCCGCGAGGTTTAAATTAAAAATTCCGGTTATTTTTTTATCATGGTAGTATATATATATATTATTATATATTACCATAGTACTTTGTTCAACAGTCATTAAACTCGCTGCTCTGTACAGATTCAAAATTAGCGGTATCTTTTATCTTTGTAATTAATAATAAAATAGAAATAATATTACATCCCAGACGGCACATGATATCATTTGATTGTAGAATGATATCGTTTCTACGTCATTTTCGTGATATCATGTGATATCACATCCCTGAAATATCACACAGATATTCTTCTAAGAATATTAGTACTGTTTTCTTTCAAGTATATCTCAAAGACATCGCTTAATGTATAGGAAATTTGAATGCAGTGTATTACACTCCCATGATATACTTATGATAATTTTGAAATATTTATTGATGATATCACAAATTGTCGCACAATATATTTTGCGCGAGATATGAAAATCAATTCTCAAGTTGCAATGTATACATTGCACTGCAATATTTTTATTAAATAATAATTAAAATAAATAATAAACAAAATGTATACAATAGCTCAAGAATAAGTAGATAAAAACAATTATAATTTAGTAAGAAGCAAGTGCTCTCGCGGACTGAGTGCAGGGGCTGCGGATATGGGCTTGCGGAGGTCTCGAGTTCAAATCTCACTAATCACCGTAGGATTTTTCAGGTCCGATCCCTTTCAATGGAGTTCATCGGTTGATCGGCGAGCTGTATCAGGCCTTCAAAAACTAATTCGAGTGAAATCTCGAAATTCCCCTCATTTTTAAAACTTTTGCAAGAGATATAATTTGCATGTTTTTGATGTGGACATTAGCAGTCTCAGGCATATCCCTGAGATATTATTTGAACATCATTACTCGTTCGAAAATGTTTCAACAAGATATCTTTTGCACATTCAAAGTCTCTGTGAGATATCTTCAAGACATCTTAAATACATCATTGTGCCGTCTGGGATTTTTCTGTAACATTTTGACATGTCGTTTGCAATCTACTGACAGCATATTTCTACAGCAAATCCCCAAAAAACACAAACAGACAAATATTACTATATAATAAGACAATAATATTAAAATTTTGCATAGCTATTTTCAACATAAAACTTACTCATTGTTTTACTCATGTATCATTGCTCAATGTACAGGTCATATCTCGTATTGTTTCAAAACACGAATGGAAAAATACTGCAAATAAAAATAAAAATGTTAAAGTAAAAATATTTTTTTAAGTAATTTAATTATGTTTTAATTACATTTTAACACACAATCATCGAAATCTGCGTTATCGCGCACATGTGATTTCACTGCACGTGTAAGATTAGTGTTCACAGGTTTGAGTGTCGTTTGAAATCCCTTGTACAATGCGAGGAAATAGTGATAGCGATAAGCAATAGACACAGAATTCCAAGTCGTCGGAAATTTTATCGCTATTGCTTATTTCGTTTTCTGATCTGCATTGATACATGTGTATTCTTGTATGTTAGATTTCGCTGTTCCTACCGATATTTATATAAATATAAACTCTTTAAAACTGATGTTATTTCTATCGCTATCGCTATTCCTTCTATTGTGCAAGGGACTTGACTCTTCTTCAAAAACTTAAATAATCCGGGCCTCGACCCGGGTTAGGTTAGGTTAGGTTAGGGGTGCAATTGTGGCTCGCGGGCTATAGAGGCAGTCCGTACGCCATTCTAAGACCATATATTTTATATAATACACTTAAAGTAAATGTTTTACGCAGGCGATTTACCTGTTACCACCACTGTTAAAAAAACTGGTGGAAAAACACCGAAATGATCCAAAAATATCTTCTGCGTCATTACGACTGCCATTTTTCTATCAGACTTCGATTCGATTCTTCAGAAGTGAGAATGAAGTACAACTTTTCATTGGTCGGTTGAAGCGGGACGTATTGTTCATAGTTACTTAGTTACTTAACCCTCAACCCCCGATCATGGGTCGTTTTCGTNTGGAGCAAAATTACTTCCTGAAATTTCTAGAAGGCCTGAGCAGGTAGCGACTTCTATTGTGTTCGTAAAAAAAGTTTATGGTAGGCCTAATCTGTACGCGCAGAAACAACGTGCTGCGTCAGTTATGTTCCAAATACCAAAGAGTTGAAATCTGCTGCGGACGTCATCGACCCATGATCGAGGATTTCGTAAGTAAAAATGACATTTTTCCAAAACGCATTTTGTTAAATTTATAAAGTTTAAGTAATTTTAAACGTATTTGTTGAATTTCAGAGCTCAGCCTNAAAAAATATGGAAAACAAAAGCTTGGAAAGTTTTTTGCGCGCGCTGCGTCCTCGTGTTACTCAAGAATATTTTGCAGGAGATGCTTCTACAGAGGAATCCGACAATATAATCGAGGATACAACTTCTAGTAGCGAGCAAGAGTGTGACGATTTCTCTGACACTGATAGTAAAAGCAGTGATGAAGATGAAAGAGGAATATCGGAGCAGCCTCGTGCAACAACTGAACGAAAATACGTGCAAGGTAAAGATGGATACAAGAGGTCACGCAAATCTGCCGAAAGTCGAGGAAGACCTACGCCTCTCACCATGCATTTTCCATCAGTCACACAGGCTGCTATGCATGTGCGTAATGTGTTACAAGCTTGGAACTTGTTTTTTACAGAAGACTTATTATCGATTATACTGACTCATACGATCCATAAACTAGTTCGAATAAGTATTTTGCTAATTTTGGGCAAGCAAACAGAATGTACAACTTTTACAAATAAATTGGAAAAAAGAAAAAGATGTTATTTCTGTCCCAGTAAAGAAGATAAAAAAACAAATCAGTGCTGCGTACGTTGCGGAAAGNCAGTATGTGAAGATCATTGTATAAACTGCTGTAAAATTTGCATGTAATTTCAGGTAATTTATATGTCAAAGATGTATTATCATCAATTTTCTATGAAAA
>NW_018024443.1:4703-6554 GCF_002006095.1 Pseudomyrmex gracilis
TTTTTTTTTTTAAGTATTATTTATCTACTCTAGAATTTTTTGAAAATTTCTTGTTTTTTCTTTATTTGTTGTCATATTTGCAAAAAATTATGAATTAAAACTTTTTTTTTACTACATTTAATGATGGTTTCCTAAAATAGACTGTTTGAAGTGTATATACGAATTGTTTCAGATTTTTAAAAAAATATTTAATATTTTTAAAAGACCCAAGACGATAACGACCCATGATCAGGAAATTAAGGTGCCGAAAAACAGATCGGGGGTTGAGGGTTAATAGAAAACTAATCTGATTGGTTGGTTACGTAACCGGAAATCATGGTTATCTAATGAGAGACCAATCAGACTGATATTCAATATGAATGGTAGTTAATCTATGATACATAAAGGTAATGATCTATGATACATAAAAGTAATGAATATCGGAACGCAACCTGTGTTTCACAATTCGTTATTAGTATTTACATCACATATAGTATAAGGTTAAGAGTGACAAGTGATTATTGTTATTGACGTTTTTATTGTTTAGTAACGTTATCAACGTTATTAACATTAGTGCGTTCTGATCTGTTCTGCACACTTAGTAAGTATATATAAAATAATGTTTAATTTTTTAAATAAAAAGGACTTGAGAGCCGTGAATTCATCGGTGGTAGTGGTTATAATTCAGTCAACAATATTAAAAACGGACGTTTTGATCTTTATTTTCAATCATCTTCAGCAACTAAAGATCGAAAATAAAGATCAAACGTCCGTTTTTAATTTATTTAGTCAGTGACACAAGAACATTGTCAGCGAAGAGAAGGAAGAGCAAGAAAAAAATAAAAAACAATGTATGTAACAATATATATTCAGTCACTCGTACAAAACCAGACTACTGTTAAACTTTAACACAATTTCAATAACTCATAACTCAGCAAAAATTCATTGTATTGAGATAAAACAATACTCAAATTAAACCTTAAATATTTCTCATAAAAACTAAACTACCAAAAAATCATTCGAGTTACAAAAATAGTTTACAAAAATATTTAATTGAAGAAACATGGATAAGTTTTTCTTATATCTACAATTCAAAAACAAATTATCGTGGAAGTTTTTTAAACATTAAAGTAAAACCTTTATTATTTATAATACGTATTGCCTCTTTATTTACCAATTTTTGAACTAGAGTATTCTAATACAAAGAATCGAAATGATATTCTGAAAGAATTTATTCAAAACGGTAAAACTTTTCGTAGAAATTAAATAGAATATATAAAAATGAGCTTCAAAATTCATACAATTTTTTAAGAGAAAAGTTAAACCTTTACTTTGAACCTTCTTTTATCTCAATACGATGATTTTTGGTTGTTTTGAGCTATTTAAAAAGTACTAGAGTTTGTAGTTTTAGGGGCTAAAGTTTAACGGCCAACAGAAATATACATATAAGAACATTGTATACTAAAGTTTAAATTTTTTTACAGGCACCTATATACAAGGCTGCGCCTATAAAACCAGGCTGCTCTGCGTCTATAAGAAGGAAAGAACAGACTGCTCAGCGTATATAAAAACAAGCTGCTTCTGCGCCTATAAAAAAAAAAAAAAAAAAAACAGGCTGCTGTGCGCTTATAAGAACAGGCTGCTTCTGCGCCTATAAAAAAACAGGCTGCTTCTGCGCCTATAAGAACAGGCTGCTTCTGCGTCTATAAAAAAATAGGCTGCTTCTGCGCCTATAAGAACAGGCTGCTTCTGCGCCTAAAAGAACAGGCTGCTTCATCACCTACACAGTTTGTCCGGAAAGTTCCCGGACTACGTGAATTAAAAATCGAAAATGAAAGATATGGTTTATTAAACAAGTTTACACTTCAAGGT
>NW_018024444.1:0-1681 GCF_002006095.1 Pseudomyrmex gracilis
TTTGGGGGCTCGTCCGGGATATAAAACGCGAATTTGAGGAATAGGAATGACTACGAGGTCCATGACAGACAAAGACGAAATAAATAAAGCATATAAAGCTGCGATCGAATCTGGAACGCGAAGAAAGCCAAAAAAACCGACAGCTACTTCTACGCCCGAACAAACGGCGGGTGCTTCGCACATTGAGCTTGACGAAAGTAATATCAATCCATTTGCTTCATTTACATCGCTACCTCGAACACCGTTACGATCAACAACGGAATTTAGTGATAGTATAATTGATCAAACCGTCGTCGGTCCATCCGCTTCGCTTGTCGACGAGAGTCGTACACTAACTATACTCGATATAAAAACAGATTTATTACACTTAAACGATACTGAGCTANAAACTATGGCGCATTCAGCTTCTAACCCTTTCGCTACCCTTAAATACGCGGTGGAAGCCGTACCCTTTTTCGATGGNACAAATATTCCATTGAATTACTTTATCGAAGGGTGCGAGGAAGCTAAATCTATGCTTCCGAAGGAAGCAGAAAGTCAATTTACAAGAGTCATAAGAACTCGCATAGTAGATGAGGCTCGTCGTACTATACAAGACGAAAACTTTGATAACATCGCACAATTAACGAAATTCTTAAAACGGGTGTATGGTTCTCCTAAAAGCGTGTATCAATTACAAGGAGAATTAGGATGTATTTATCAAAAGAGTAACGAAGATGTAATTACCTATGCAAACAGAGTAAAAATGTTAGGTAAACAAATATTAGAAACTTACCAGGGAGCAGATGATAGCTCGCGTTTTCAAAACATTAGAATAGATTTAGAGAAAGACATGTGCAAATGTATTATACGTGGATTGAAACCGGAGATTGAACAACGAATCTCCAGAAATTTGCATGTTCAGAACTCTGTAGCTGACGCATTACGGATAGAAAGAGAGTTACGCACTATAAATGACATACGACAAGGGAAACACGTTAACTCGAGTACCGAGAAGACCACAGCGCATAAACAAGAAACTTGCCAAATATGCTATAAAGAGGGTCACACAGCTGGAAATTGCCGAAAACTCGGGTTATTTTCTCAAAATAAACATGAATTAGGATCTGAAATTTTAGTTTGTCAAATTTGTCAAAAGCGCGGACATAGTGCCGATAAATGTCGCCTTCGCGAATCGCGAGCGCGTCAAAGTATAAACGTAGTACAAGAAAATCGTGTCACCTGTCAATTGTGCTCGAAATCGGGCCATAACGCGAAAGATTGTAGATCGAGTAACAATTTGAATCGAAATAATAATAATTTACCCGTGACTTGTCAGTGGTGCGATAAGACCGGTCATTCTGCGAAAGATTTGTTGGAAAAAGCAAAATGAACAACGTAATCGTTCTCAACCACTTAGAACAGTATGTAAAATATGCAACAATTATAGTCATACTGCCAAAGACTGCCGTTTAAATCAGTCTCGGTCGATCAGCGGTTCGTTTTGTCAATAATGTAAAGAACCGGGTCATTTTCTAGAAAACTGCGAATTACGTATCGCGAGTAACAATCGTAGAAAAGAAAACAATCAAGGAAACTTTGCCGGCCCCTCGAAGACGGGTGTGCCACAGGGGACCGAACGAGGTTCACATCCTGTTGCAGCAATGGGCCCCGCGTCCAAGTAAATTCTGACAAAGCAGAC
>NW_018024444.1:2296-6515 GCF_002006095.1 Pseudomyrmex gracilis
GCCTATTTGAATGTCGTAAGCACGCGAGACGACAAAGTCGAAGTCCGAGTTCCGACTTTATATCTTAGACCCTTAAACGAACTGTTAAATGCCCATAAAACGGACCCCGACAGTGACCTAATAAGGACCGGATCCTCTCAGGTTACATCAAACGAAATTCGTAATAACGAATATTCGTTCGGCGAAAATAAAAACGCCTTATATGACGATGAACTTAATGCAGATAAAAATAAAAGATGCGCGAAATTAACAAAGGAAAAAGATAAAATTGAAGAAGAAAATAACAATAAAAATAAAAGTCAAAAGAGTATTTCTAAAAGGAAGTTTGAGTTAAATAAAAACAGTGATTCTAAAATTTTAGAGAAAAAAGAGGAAGATTATCAATCCTTTCTTGAAATCCTTGGTGGGGGAAGTAACCAAACATCACCAGTACTGATGCAAAATCCCGAAACCTATGCAGAGGGAGGTCTCCAAACTTCTCCCACAATTCCTGGAGGGGAAAGTATCCAAACCTCTCCTGAATCTTTTGAATCCGTCGATTGCGAGGAGGGAAGTAACCAAACCTCACTACGCAATTCGACCTCCTTTGATAAAAATTTAAAAGGGGGAAGATTTACCTCCCTGAAAGATATAAAATTTCCACGGGTCGGGATAAAAGAAACTAATAAAGAAATTAATCAAGAAAACGATAAAGAGAACAGCTCAATCACTGCTATCGAACTTATTAAAAAAATGAAACAGTTAAAATCTACTGTCTTCCAAAAATCTTTAAAAAATAAAATCTTTGTTAAACCATCTCCTAAAACAATGGNATCCGCGCGAGTTAAATCAGAAGAAAATAATTGATAAATTTATGAGACATAGAAAATCAAAATATAAAACAGAAGAATCTGAAGGAAATCAGCAAGAAGCCTCTCACAACGTCGATGCGACTCTTAACAAAGAAGTTTCCTCAAATTACAAAATCAATAAATGCCTGGTAGCATCTCGAGAAAGCCCGCATGAAGAATTCGATAGATTTTCAAGAATTATAGAGTTACTACGTGTAGATCATTTAAATAATCAAGAGAGAGACAACGTAATAAATTTAATAAAAAATAGTCAAGACAGATTTTATGTTCCGGGAGAACAACTAACAGCAACTCACGTACTCCGACATAGTATTAAAACCGTAGACGATCAACCGATAAATACTCGGCAATATCGATTTCCTCAACTTCATAAAGATGAAATAAATAAACAAGTTGGAGAACTATTAAAAGGAGGAATAATAAAACAATCACAATCGCCATACAATACACCTATATAGATAGTGCCCAAGAAAGAAGATTCGCAAGGAAATAAACGCTGGAGAATGGTATTAGATTTTCGCGCGTTAAACGAAAAAACAATTGGCGATGCTTACCCGCTACCCAACATTGTAGATATTTTAGATCAATTAGGAGGAGCTCAATACTTTTCCGTGTTAGATTTAGCATCTGGATTCCACCAAATAGAAATGGACCCCGCAGACAGTCATAAAACTGCGTTTATGACTCCGTTTGGACATTACGAGTTTGAGAGAATGCCTTTTGGTCTAAAAAATGCCTCTGCGACTTTTCAACGATTAATGGATATTGTTCTATCAGGGCTGCAAGGGCAGGAATTATTTGTTTATATGGACGACATTGTGATCTATGCCACCTCACTAGAAGAGCACCAAAAGAAATACAATATTAATCGATAGACTACGACAAGCTAACTTGAAATTACAACCGGATAAATGTGAATTTTTAAAAACGGAGGTTACCTATTTAGGGCATGTAATTAGCAAAAATGGAGTTNGCCCAGATCCGAAGAAATTAAAAGCCGTTTATCACTTTCCTAAACCAAAGACTCCTAAAAACATTAAACAATTTCTTGGACTCGCAGGATATTATAGACGATTCATTCCGAATTTTTCAAAATTTGCCAAACCATTAACAAATTTATTAAAAAATGACTCTCGGTTTGAGTGGGGAACCGCTCAAGATCAATCGTTCGAAATATTAAAACAAAAGTTATGCGAAGAACCTGTGCTGCAATATCCAGATTTCTCAAAGCCATTTATTCTAACTACTGACGCTTCAGGAATAGCCATAGGGGGAATTTTATCGCAAGGAGAAGTAAACAAGGACAGACCGATAGCTTATGCGTCACGCACACTGACGGACAATGAACTGAANTACGACACATACGAAAAAGAAGCCTTAGCTATAGTTTATTGTGTTAAACATTTTAGACCATATTTATACGGACGAAAATTCACTCTAGTCACCGATCATAAACCTTTAATGTGGTTCAAAAACGCGCAAGATGCAAATATGCGAATACTCCGTTGGAGATTGAAATTAGCCGAATATGACTATGAAGTAATATACAAAGCAGGGAAGACAAACGTGAATGCAGACGCCTTATCCAGAAATCCAGTAAACCTTGACGAAGAAAATTGCAGAGTAATTAAAGATCAGAAGCGATTAAATCCAAATAAATCTGAAGATGCCGATCAAATTTCAAAATGGTTGAAAGACGATAACGAGTCAGAAGACGAAGAGTTTTACCTGCGTTGCTCTGACGAAGAAATTGAAGAATCAACATTGGATAATGACGACAAAAGAAATTTCGAAAAATTTGACGATTCTATTGATCAAACAACCGCTGAAATTCGCGAACAACCAACAACAATCGATCGGAGAGAAACGCGAAGTCAAGCAGCCAAACGACGAAACCAGATCAAAGAAAGTGAAGAAGACCATCAAAGAAACGATCCTCCAGATAAAATAAATAATGAATCGGAAATAGACGAAGAAACCGAAATTGAAGAAAATGACGAAGAAAGCGAGGAAGAAAAAGAAAAACAGAGACAGAAAATCACTAAAAAACACGAACTAAAGAAGAAACTCAAACCAACGATAATTGATATTCAGTCAATAAACAACTGTATCATCGAATCTCGCGAATTACTATTTTTGCGAAAAGACAATATAATATATTTCGTAGATATCAATGAAAATCTTTTAGATTCGGGCGCGCAAAAGTTGTTTGAGCGTAACGAATTGCCTAGTTTAGGAACTCTCACAATAGGTAAAGCCAAACCCATAAAATATAAAAACCGCTACCATATGGCTCTAGCTGTTAGCGAAGGACAACGAGAAGGGCCTACCGAAACGTTAACCTACATTACTACGGCATTAAAAGACTCTTTAATTCAAGCTGAAAATTTAAAACTAGAAACNTTAAGCATTGCAAAAACAGAATATATTAACAATGTCCTTTGGGATAACATTAAATCTACCTTGCAATTAACATTCATCAATACGTTCGTTAAATTAATAATATGTAACAGAACACTTAAATACCCTCCTAAAGATCTGAGACCGATAATAATAGGAGAAACTCATTGTTCTCTGACCGGAGGACATCGCGGAGTAAACAAAACATATAATCGTATTAAACATAATTACTGCTGGGAAAATTTAAAATTAGACGTACAACGATACATCCAACAATGTTTACAATGTCAACTAAAAAAGTTAGTTAGAGTAAAAACAAAACAACCTATGATAATTACTGACACACCTGGCTCAGCTTTTGATAAAGTCGCGATGGATATAGTAGGACCTCTGCCGGAAACCGAGAAAGGAAACATATACATACTGACCTTGCAAGATCAATTAACTAAATTTTGCATGGGAATACCATTACCCGATCAAACTGCCGAGACAATAGCCGAAGCTTTTGTAAATAAATTTGTTTGTGTGTTAGGCGCCCCTAAGGCCATCTTAACCGATCAAGGAAGGAATTTCATTAGCGATTTAATGANAAAGGTAGCAAAAATATTTCGAATTCGCAAATTCCGTACGACAGCTTTTCATCCGCAATCTAACGGGTCATTAGAACGATCACATCACGCATTAGGCGAATATTTAAAACAATACGCGAACGAACAAAAACAGTGGGACAGATAGATAGGATTAGCAATGTTTAATTATAATACTAGCGTACACGAAGCAACTAAACATACACCTTACGAATTAGTTTTTGGCAAAATAGCACGAGTTCCTTCCAGCGAACCTCTAGCACTAAATGACAAATTGGCAAGTTACGACGATTATTTGATAAACTTAGTAACTCAACTGCATAATATCCAGAAAAACGCTCGAGAAAATGTAATCGAGGCTAAAAACAAATCTAAGATCTA
>NW_018024445.1:0-1636 GCF_002006095.1 Pseudomyrmex gracilis
TGTAAATCTATACGGCGAGGTAATTCCGTGGTAAAACACGAAGTGGTGTTGTGCGGGAAGTAAAGCATACTGCTATTGCTCGGGAGAACTACAAAAAAGTGTTCCTCCATTGTCATCATCATTGTCGCCATCATTGTCTTGTGCAAGCGTTGTTAACCTCGAAGCCGGAATCCACAAGTTGAATTTAGACGGATAACCTTGCCAGCTAACTAGCAGTTGCCTATTACGTTCCCGACCTTTGCTTTTTATTACCCGATCAATGATGAAAGTTTCTTCTTGTAGGTTTTTAACAACAGGAGCCAGTTCTTGCTCGTAGAAAATTTCGTCTATAACCTCATCCGCTAAATCACTCAGCTCGTAAACGCGCGGATTTCGCCACTTGAGAACACGATGAATTCGAAATATCTCTTCGCTCCACTTGGCCTTGTATCCCTTCTCAAAGGCGGCTTTCGCTCTATTGACACGTACGAGATCGCCGACGGAGTATTAAGCTGCTTTCGCTCGCTGTTTTTTCCAGCGATGCCACGTGTTTTTGCGCGAATTATTCGCGTTTTTCATCGTAACATCCGCGGGTATCATGCGTATGGAAGAGTGCAGCGTATGGTTGTACGCGTGCACAATATCCTGCAAGACATCGAGGTAACGTTTCGTGTTTTTGTGCGTGAAGTAGCGCCACATGCGCTCTTGTAGCGTTCTATTGAAACGCTCGATCACGGCTGCTTTAACGTCTGGATTACGCGCCACACGGAAACGAATTCCTTCTTGCTTGAGAAATTTTTGCAGCGGATGCGCGATAAATTCTTTACCTTTGTCGGTTTGCAGATATACGGGTCTTTGTCCGCCACTTCTCGAGAGCACGCGTTGAAACGCACGAAGGACTTGAGCACTTGTTTTGTCTCGCAACAGTTCCACCCACGCGAATTTGCTGAGCATGTCGATAATTGTCAGTAGATAGCAATATCCGTCGTTATAGCTTCGCAAATTTTGCACTTCTATCAAATCAGCCTCCCAGAGATCGTCGATATTCGTCACGTTGTAATGCAGTCGGGGAAACTTTCGTCGCACGGGACGATATAGCGTGTAAGCATCTTGCGAACGAAGCTAGCGAACAACGTCCTCACGCGAGTAATTCGGTTTAGCGGCTCGCGACAAATTTTCCGTCGACGAGTAACCAGCGTAATGCGCGGGATTATAATACAACTTGTCAAGCGTTTCGTTTACATTTCGTCCCACGTGAGCAGCCGTCTCGGAATCCCGATTCGTATCTTTTTCTTGTTCTTGTCGGTGGCGCGGTAATCCCATCCTTCCTCTTCTTCTTCTTGTTCATTACTATGCGGAGATTTGCGCTTTGTTCTTTTTCCTCGTTTTCGCAAAAAGCGTAAATATTTAGTTTCCCACGTATTGAGGAGGCGTGTTTATGTCGCGAAGTAAATGAGCAAAATGAATGGTTCCCAGTATTCCAGCGGTTTTTCTTTCTCGCATTGCATTGTTTACGACTTCCACAATATTTGCTCCCACCAATTCTGGACTCTTAATCACGATGCCGCGTTCGTTCCATGTGATCTTGACGGGAACAGCCGTTTCGATCAGATGATTCAAAAGCATTTGCGCTTTGGGGCGGTAAGTTTTTGGAATT
>NW_018024445.1:9422-11938 GCF_002006095.1 Pseudomyrmex gracilis
AGCAAAACCGGCGAGCAGATTTTTTATTCGTCCCGCGTCACAACCTCGTGAAACGCGGTGCGACGAATTGCTCTAAAATGCAGATTTATCGACACATTTTCTTCTTTTCTCTTTCTTCTCATTAACATTTTCTTAACGCTATTGAAACTAATTATGCGAGAGGTTGCGGAATTGAGAGTTATTCCCTTGATTTTACACACCTCCCGCGCGCCACCGTCCGGAGTACGAAGTACGTACGCGTAAAATTTCGGGCCACCGAGTACAAACGACTCGATGTAACTACCACGGCCGTAGCCTTCAAGCTCGTCCGTCATATCGCCCAGGAAATTTCCCGTACGCGGTTCGTATTCGCCGAGTTCTCCGCTGTTTACATAGATACACGAATCTGTATCGTAAATAAGAACGCGCTTGCCTAAACGTTCTAAATATTCGTACAGTTTCAATCGCGCCTGTGCCGTCGTGAACGCCGCTATTATCACGTTGGTAATCGAAGAGGGTACAACCGCCTTGTCCCGCATTCGCCACAAAACATATATTACTTTGTCATTCACAGGTAATATATCGGTTACCTCGTGCTCGGGGCTCGACAATAGCGACAGTACGAGACGTTCCTGCGACTTTACCACCTCGCTACTTGTCAAGTTCGATCGTTACGCGAAATTTTCCCAAAACGAATTGAGGCACAGCTTTGCGACCGAGCGTAAACCCGTATTTTGCGCAATGTTTGCTCTATCTAGAGCGATACCCTCGACTGCTTCGTATTCTCGAAAATATCGTTCTTTAGATTGGTCGTCCACGCATTTGCTTGGTCATCCGCTCGCCTCTTGCTTCAATTTGAGAAAACAGTTTATGTATTCGGCAAATAATCCCCCCTGACGCGTATCAGCGTCGTATCGGCTCGTCTCGTATTGCCATATCTCGCTCACTGCAGTCACGAGATAACCCTTCTCCACAGCTTTGCGTAATTCATACGATACCCACACGCCTTCGAATTCACGATCGCGCGGATTTTCGTACGAGCACTGAGTCTGCGAGAAGTTTTCGCAGCAACTGCGGCACAAGGCAAACAGTAGTTTGCCATGCACGCGGTACGGGAGTACAGGATGAAAGAGATTGCGCGAAGCATGCACTCTACAACGCACAAGCTTTTCGACCGCGGGCATTGCCCCGATGAGCGAGGCGCATTCTTTTTGTCCGACAAAAATTTTCGGATGTCCAATCGGAAAAGCGCTGGTTTTCAACACGTAAGGGTATAGAGAACACACGTCTACGTAACGTATCTTCTCCGTACCCGTAACTTCGCGCCAAATCGTGATGTTTCCCGTTTGACCGTCGAAAAACGCATCATGCGGTGAAAGCGGTTCAGCCGCGAGCATCGGATGTTGGCCTAAAAACACTCGCATTTCACGATTTTCCCGCGTATCGCGATCAAAAGCGCACTCCCATTTCTCCGTCACGATGTACCCTTGTTTGCNAAGACGCCATGACGTTGTCAGTGTACGCTCGTATCGCAAGTTTATCGTGTCGTACACTTCGCGTTCCCCCGTGCAGAGACGTTTGTCGCGTTCCGTTTTAAAACACACGGAACACCCGTGCCAAAAGCAGCTGTGGTATTGCAACACGTGACGCTCACCGTTCGCCGTCTCGTAATACCCGTCGACGAGAATGCCTCCGACTTCCGCGAGACGATGTTCTTGCCCATGACCCGCGTGAACAATGATGCGGCCGAGCTCACGCTCCTTCCACACCAGCCACTGCAGAGCTTTGCGGGATTGCGTATCCGCGAGGCGATATCCGGCGCGAGGAATGACGCCGATCTCTTCCTTACGTAAAAAGTTTTTGCGGAAAACGCGCATACATGTGGAAGCGATGGTCGTGCATTCTTCGAACGGACATACGTTTCAGCGCTCGAGAAATATCTTGCGGAAGGCCATGCACGCTCGCCGCAAGATATCAACGTCGTTACGACAATAACGCACTATCTCGCGTTGAAAGTCAAAAACTGCGTTTTCGCGCATCTGTTCCGCGTGCCACGACAAAAAACGTTCGCGTTCTTTGCTAGACATACTATCCGGCAAATAATATTCAACGGCTGGTAACGGACCGACGTACGACTGATTCGCGAGTGTGTTAAATAAATGCGGAAAATATCCCTTTTCCACCCCACCCCGCAAACCGAAAGCCTTTGGCAAAACTGACAAACGCATCGGCATATAGTTGATATTGTCAATAAATTTCGTACGCCCGGCCGTTAATACGACGATCTTCGTCCCGTTTAATAGTACTCGTGGATCCAAATCGACACGTTTTTCCGTGATGTAACAAAGGATGAACTGCGCGTCAAACGCCTTGGCGTTGTGCGCGATGCAGATAATCTGCCGGAAACATTTCGTCGTTCTCGTAACGAAATCGACGAATTGCCTCACCGGATCATCGCGGAACACGAATTCGCGCACACCGCACCACCGGCAACGTATCGTCATGTCGTCCTCGCTCGCACACGCGACGCAAATCTG
>NW_018024446.1:0-1761 GCF_002006095.1 Pseudomyrmex gracilis
TAACATACATCAAAATTGTCGAGATCGAGAAGTGGTATAACTGCATACTTACCTGTTTATTACTATATCTTAGAAATATAAAACTCTGATAAAACTTCTAAAACATCAATTCAGATAACCATGAAGTAAGATGATTCCAATTCTTCCATTCTGGCCAAGATATTTGTTCTAAAATAGATGTTTTAACTTTTATGAAGAAATAAACACATTATTTCATTTTTCATATAATAAAACCCAAGCATTTAACATGAATTTTCGAAGTGACACTTAATTCAAATTATTACGAGTAATAATGTGCATGTTTAAATTAAAAACTATAATATTTTACACAAACATCTAGCAGAGTGACCGAATATTTCTTTGTTAGTTTGAAATTATAAATAATCTCTCTTTGTTTTTCTAACTGTTTCAAGATAAATAAGATTGTCATTAAAAATATTTTACCTGGTTTATGTAATATACAACTATTTATAACATTATATGTACGTCAAATGTTTGCATCAGGGACAAATTTTCAAGCAAATGGATATTTTGAAGACTTTTGTATACTTTGGATACAAAACTCAAAGTATCTATATATATTATGTCCTGCGGTTACGGTCAATCTTAATAGCGATATGTAACAGATACATGATACACTGTTGTATATTGTATTCCGACACACTGTGTTAGTGTATTCTATTTTGACACACTGGCACAGTGTGTCGGAATAAAATACACTACGGTGTATCGTATGTTTGTACGGCACTTAGTATCCAAGAGTCATAACATATTGATATATAGATACTTTGAGCCTTGTGCCCAATGTATACAAAAAAAAGTCTTCAAAATACTTATTCGCTTGAAAAATTGTCGCCGATGCAAACGTTTGATGTACATATAATGTTATACCTACTTGTATATTACATAACTTAGTATACTAATGTAAACGACAATCTTATCTATCTTAAAACTATTATAAGAACAAAGAATACTCATATAATTTCAAACAAAAGCAAAACTAAGTCGGTTACTCTAGTTGTTTGTGTAAAATATTACTTATATGTCATTTATTTAAACATGTAAAGTAGTGAACGTAATAAGTTGAACTGAATTTCAATTCAAAAAATCATCTTGGATGCTTGGATGCTTGGTTTTCATCACATGAAAAATAAAATACTTTTTAAATTCTTTTATAGAAAGTAAAACATCTATTGTTAGAAACCAACAAAATCATTGTTAGAAGNTAACAAAAGTTACGAATTTGGTAACTTGTACTCTTATTTGGAACCTCGCTTTGCATGGAAAGTGTGTACGTGGAAACATATCCCCTTTTCTTACGGAAAGCTTTACTATCAAATAANTAGACATAAGTTTAGATTGACCTTTGCTTTACGTGGAAAAGTATAAATATATGAAGAAGTCTGCTTCGGGTTTAGCCGTCGCTTGTTATAGCAAGATTTTTTACTAGTTTTCAACTTTCCATAAAGCGTGGTTTACTGTAACCCTATGTATCTAATTTCGTGATAGTGGAACCTCTACGTACACATTTTTCATGCAAAGCGATGTTCCATATAAGTTTATAGTATACCAAATTTTCAATTTTTGTTGGTTTTTAACAATAAATTTTTTNATTTTCATGAAGAAATAAATGAATTATTTCATTTTTCATGTGAAGTAAACCAAGCATTCAAGGTGGATTTTTGAAGTAAAACTCAAGTAAAATTAGTACGTGCACTAATTTACATGATTAAATAAATAAAATAAAATATTTTGCACGAT
>NW_018024446.1:3236-6467 GCF_002006095.1 Pseudomyrmex gracilis
GGGATATATTGAGTGAATATATTATTTATGGCCTTACAAACAATGGAGCTAAACAAATTGTGTAAATCTTTTCATTGTAGCAATAAAACATATTTAGAAAAACATATATAATTTGTCCGGATTTTGGCGCCGCACCCTGTATATACAGCAGACGTACTCACATTTTTCATGTGAGTTTTTTAATTGAAATTTCAATTCCGTAAATTCATATATTACTTTATTTTATTATATTATTATATTAAGAAAACTGAATTTGGTATGAGACACATTTTGTTGTATATCTTTAATATGGCCTGATTACATTAATACTGTAGGCATATAATAAACATTTAATTAAAATTGTATAGAGAAATAATGAAAGAATAATGGATTATATATTTTTTTTAATTTTCAGATTCACACCGAAGTACTAGAACATTCAGTACACTAAATTGAAAAGATGAATGGCAGTATAATAGAAAAATAGTTCCTCTTGCAAGTTCGGACAAAAAGTATAAAGAAGGTAGTATGAAAATAAATTTATCTATCCAAATACTTATTACTTTTTACGATTAATTAAAAACTTTTATTTACATAAAACTAGTATGTTTAAATAATTTCAGAATACTAATGATATGTTAAACTATTTTCTTCAGATTCACAACATACTTCAAAAACACAAGAACACACTATGATTTCTTAATGTCAAGAGAACAAAAATTCAGTTCCATATACCAGTAATTAGGACTTAAGTTACAATCAAAATTAGAATAAAAAATTTAATTTTATTTGCGTGTGTTTATTTTATTTGTGTATACATGTACGTTTGTATGTATGTATGCATGCATATATGTACATACCATAAAAACAAATTATATACTTATTGTTAATGTAAGTTGTCTTAAAATTGTTTTGAAATATTAATGATAATACATTATTTTTCTTCTTGTTTTCAGAAGAACGAAGTGTTAAAAAGTTTGTAACCATTGATTGTCACAATAAAAATGTCCCTTTCCCAAGAAGATCAGTGAGTCGAATCGTTACATATGAAAAAGGTTAATATGCAATAAATTTATAATTCAGAAACAATTTGTATACAGGGTCATCAGAAAGTATCGGACCTTCTTCATATCTTCACATAGAATGCAATTTGGAGAAAATGTCCAACAGCAAAGTTGTACGGTTTCAAGCGAGGAGTAAGATGATGACCTTGACTTTGATCTTGACCATGTTCTTTGTCATTTCAAGGTCAACCTTATTTTTTTAAATGAAACCCCCTACATTTTATTACATACTTTTATAGCTTATGTCAAGAGTTTTCAAAAACACTGTCATAAAACAATTTTTCATTAAATACTTTTTGAGTTATAAAGGTATGAAATTAACAATTTGTTAAGTGGCGTGTGAATCCGGCCAGATAAGGCAAGAGTGGCGTGTGGGTCCGGCCAGTTAAGGCAAGAGTGGCGTGTGGGTCCGGCCAGGTAAAGCAAGAGTGGCGTGTGGGTCCGGCCAGTTAAGGCGAATTTCATTCCAATTAGTGAGCTTGGGCAAAATATTCAATGGTATCAAACAATTTACAACAAATGTTCAAATTGTTGCCCTTTAACAGCCTGGCAATGTGCCTGTTATAAACAGCTGAAACCGCATTCCGGTACGTTTCCGGCGGTATTAGTTCTATCTCTCGAGTTATTTTCGCTCTTAAATTATCTAAATCTTGAAACTTAGTGGCATAAACTTTACTTTTCAAGTAACCCCACAAAAAAGTCACGTGGGGTCAAGTCCGGAGACCGAGGTGGCCACTCAATATGACTTCTTCGCCCAATCTACCTGTCCTAAAAGACCTCATTCAAATATTGACGGACAATGACACCATAATGAGGTGGAACTCCAACCTGTCGGAAATAAATTTCGTCTATATTTCCACCAGCTATGTCTCGAATAGTTGGAACAATTTGTTTGCGAAGCATGACTGTGTATACCTGTGCTGTCAAATTGCCTTCAATAAAGAAAGGGCCAACTGGTCTACCATTAAGAATACCAGCCCATACGTTACCTTTTTGTGGATATTGGGTATGATTGTCTCTTTTCCAGTGAGGATTAACATCACTCCAGTACCTACAATTGTGTCTATTTACATTTCCAGTCAGTTTAAATGTTGCCTCATCAGAGAAAACAATATTATTAAGTAATAGAAGATCGTCGACACTCATCTCCATCATAAGATCACAAAATTTGATGCGTATCAAAATCGTTTTCGGACAACTCTTGGCACAAATAGAGTTTGTATGAATGCCATTTATTCAATTTCAAAATTTTACTGACAGATGCATGACCGATTTCGTGTTCTTGTGTAACGCAATTGATGGAAATATGGGGATTTTCAACGGAAGACTGTAAAACATCTAATGCCTTATCATTATTTGTTGCTGTTTTACGTGTACCAGATCTTGAGCGGCTTTTAACGCTACCAATGTCCTCGAAACGTTGAATAATACGGATTACAGTACTTTAAAAGATCTTATCATTTTCATTCCAAAAATTTTCATTAAATAATTGCGATACTGTTTTATACCCTCTTTGTTGATCTCCCCATCCTCGCATCATAAACAGTGTTATTCGATCTTTTTCATAAAGCTCCGCCATTCTTAATTAGAACAAAGAAGAATTAATCAGGTAAGTGCTAGGAAATTGATCTAAATAATTAAGTAGAGAAAAATACTAATTATTAAGTGTTGGTCCAACTATTGATTTGTTCATTTCAACCAGCACTAGCAAAAAGCTCGTTAAGCAACTGAAAATGTAATAGATCACTTAATAATAGTTACAAAAAATTTCTGCGCTATTGGAAACAAAATGAAGATGTTTGAGACAATCAATTGAAACGCAATGGCTTCTTTTATTACAGAAAAAATTTTTGGGGCTGTTTTTGTCTACGAGGTAATTGCTGCTTGCTAAGAAGAAGACAGCACTGCATCAAAGATAAAAATCAGTGATCCGTATTGTTTGCTCAAGAGCTCGTACATTGGTGCCTGCGAGAGTGAGAGAATAAAGATCGGCTTCGCCAACGCTTTCGGGCAGATTCTCACTAACGCCTTCGGACATCATGCATTCGAGCAACTTCTCGCGATCACCTTCGGGCAGTTTTCCGCCGTAGCCTACTAGCATAACCGCTTGAAGCCGTACAACTTTGCTATTGGACATTTTTCCAAAATGCATTCTTACTGAAAATATTAGGGGGATCCGACACTTTTT
>NW_018024447.1:0-2434 GCF_002006095.1 Pseudomyrmex gracilis
CCAATACGAGGCAAAACACAGGATGTTGGTGTGAATCAGCAAAATTTATTCAAGTGCCAAACGTTTCGATCACAAGTTTTGATCTTCATCAGTGGCAACAAAATGAAAATTAAAAATTAAAAATTAAAAATTAGGCAGCACATAGACACATTTTGTAACGTGAGTAACGAACAAGAGTTTAATTCGTACTCAAAGTACGAATTAAACAGTGCCTGTGCGGATACGCCTTAAGTTTTGCGGATACGCCTTAATTGGAGATTCGGGGTTATGCCGCTCTGCGCCGCCTCGGTAGGCGACGGCAACGCACCTGTCACACGGAACTAGCCGAAAACAACAAAGAGGTAAGTACAATTAATAAATAGAAATAAAATAGTAAAATAAATAAATTTTTGACAGGTGCGCGCGGATACGACGAGGTTGCACGGGTGGAGTGTACGCAACGACCTAAACCCCGAGGTGCCTGCCGGATACGCCTCTGCGCACAAGTGTCACCAGCCGCAATCTTTTTGTTAATTTTTAGGGTAAATTTTAATTTTATTGTTATAATTTTTACATAGTTGAGATCGGGGGGAGCGCGCGATCCCAACTTACTATATATTAACCCTCTTTCTATTGTTTGTATCACTAAAAATGTTAATAATGCTCCCTCTTTGTTTTTCAGGTTATGCGGCCTGGTGACTGTCAGCAGAGGCGTGTAAATGAACAAATCAGATAAGTATAATTAATTAAAAAGTGCAGGCACCTATTGCAGGCACTGTGCAATAATAATCCCTGTAAAAATGATTTCAGTGGCAGGCGAGCGGAGGAAGTACTGCACAAGACAGGAGTTCAACGATTACACCTAACCTAAACCTGTCAAGGTGCTGCAGATGGAAATTGCTGCAAGTGATATTAATAATGATAGTGTCAGGAAGTGGGTGGCTAGAGCAAAAATAAAAACGTGTAAAATGTATAAAAAGTTATCTCCTCGACCGTAGAACCGCTCTGCACACGGGTAAAAAGAAATAAAAGTGTGCAGAGCAATGTATTCACAAAGTAAAATAAAGTTTGTCAAAGAGAATAAAAAAGAGATGTAAAATTATTTCCACCCACTCTCCCGCAGCAGCAGCACCAGGACCTGTGTAACAAAAGGGAATAAAGAGGAAGGCAGGTGTTACAATTTATATTTTATTTATTCAGTTTTGTCCGTAACGGACAGAACTCCTGTCGACACACACAAGGACGATGATGACGCAGCACAAACGAAGACACACAGATATACACCTGGCGGGCGACACACACGAGATAAAAAATAAAAAATATAAAAATAAAATAAATAGAAGACGGACGCGCACTTGTATGATAAATAAATAAATAAATACATAAAAATAATAGAAAAATAAAACGCGCACACGCACTATCCCGCCAGGTGTCTCACCACGCCTAACCGTGAAAATCACTTTTTCTTCGAAGAGGCCGAGCTCCTATCTCCTGGAGCCGAAAAACTAAATACAAAACTCACTTTTTGAAACACAAATGTCCTCCTCTCCTGGACAATAGAAGTATCGCCTCCCCCGGGCCTCCTGGGTAGTCGCTGTACACACAAACACACAAAACGCGCAAAACCACTTTTCTCGAAAACCGCTTTTTTCGAGAAATCGCTTTTTTGAAGCCCGGTAAGGCCTCACTGGCTATTAAACAGTTTTATTAAACTGATTTTTGGAACTGTCTTTTTATTATTCAATGCTGGGCCAAACCCGGCGGCACTGCAAAACCGGGATGACCCGCGACGGAGCCGGAGCAAGCTCCGGGCGTCCGTCCAGTTCCAAAAATCAGTTTAATATTCTGAGACCGCTTTGCGGTCTGTATCAGATATTAAGCTGATAAGAACAGAGTAAGTATGGTTTATTTTGCCAAATCATGTTCCCCGGAGGGACAAGCTCCCCCGGGGTGGAATACAACAAAAAAGTGTAAGGGCAGACTCAGCCGCCTATGCTCGCGCGCAAGTTTTAAACTAAAATGAGCCGGGGACATAGCCCCCCCGGCTAGGAGGCGCAAGAAAACTCCGCGAGAGGGGGCACATACTTACCCTCTCCAGTGAGGGGTAAGATGCACCCCCTCATCGCGGCTAGGGTGATTGTAATAAANTATCGCNCCAGCTAGCCGGCTGGGGCGATACTTACAATGTGCGCATAACATTCGTAGTATACATCANTATAGGCTCCCGGGTCAACACGCAGTGCCTAAACTATATAAGGACCCGGGAGCTGCAGCGCGGCTAGTTTCCATAAAATTGGCTACTCTGTTGCATGCGTAACAACAAATGAGTAAAACGCAAATCGCATGCATAATAAATAAGCGAAACTGAATTGAATAAATTAACGCGACACTCACACTCGAATAAAATACAAAAGTAATACGCGACATTCACACTCGGATAAAATACAATAAAGAA
>NW_018024447.1:8399-12046 GCF_002006095.1 Pseudomyrmex gracilis
CATAGCTGCAGAGCTCTTCTCGGGTGAAACCCTGGCGCTCTGCAGCCCCCGTGACGCCGGCCCCCGGTCTCGCCTCAGAGACAGGGGGAATTTTCGCCTCGTCGCCTCGGAGCTCTTCTCGACCGGGGCGTTAGTGACCGTCCGCCTGTCGAGGGATTCCTTCCATGTATACCGGGTGGTCTGGTGAGGTGGTGCGGACGGCCTTTTGCTGGCGACACCCCCCGCTGATGTTCTCGCTGCTGGCCCTTCCTTCGGGGAGCGAGGGGGCGCACGCACCGGTCTGGCAGCTCCGGAGTTCCTGCTGGGCGCGCCGTGAGCCCGCCGCAATTCTGTGGCCTCCTGGGGTAATGGTGTTGCGGCGGGTGATCTGGATGGTCGTGATGTTCCTCCCCCCCTTGCTGTATAACTTCCAGCGGAAGATGGTGATGGGGGGGGAGGGCGGCGCGCGAGCGACGAGGTGCCGGCTCTCCTTACTATGCTGCTACCCCCACTCGAGGGGGTAGATAAATCCGCGACCGTATCTCTCCTCGCGGCAGCTGTCTTCCTCGTCGACGCCTTCTTTTTCGGGACGGCCCCCTTCGATGGTCTCGGCTGGGGCACCGTCCCCGCAGCCGTCGCTCTCGGCGGCCTCATGGTAATGGCGGCCGCTTCTCCTGCTGTGACGGCTGCGTATGTGGGGGATGGTCCTGTTGGTGGTGTTGATGTTGTTGTTGGAGAGGGCCCGCTGGGTTGAGTCCTTAAAGCTGGGCGGGCCCTCTTGGTGGCGGTGGTGGTGGCGCGTGCGCCGGGTTGCCGCAAGTTCGCAGAGGGATTACGTTTTGAGGGGGGATTATTACTTGTGGTCGGGGCCGCTGACAACGCGGAAGATGGCGCGGCTCCAGGTTCGCTTGATAATCTACTATTACCCGCCTCATCAACAACCGGGGGTTGGGGGTGAAATTTTTCAATATGTAATTTAACATCTTTCTGCGGGTACCTCGTTTTCCCCCTGTACCCGCAGAATCCACATTTATATCCGATTGAATCCCCCGGGTGGTCTTTTTTGAGGTGTTTTGCAAGGTGAGGCGGGTCAGCGAAAGTTCCCGCGCGCACGGACGGACGCAATTGGTCGCTGCCGTGGCAGTGAGGACAAATTACGCGCGCGGGAAGCGGGATCTCAATAACAATTTCCCTATGCTCGGCCTCTAGGGACATTTCGATAGCGCCTTAAGCACAGTGCCTGTGCGGATACGACTTAAGCTTTGCGGATACGCCTTTATGAAAGATTCGGGGCAGCTCCGCTCGGTGTCGCCCCGGTAGGCGACAGCAACGCACCTGTCACGCGGATTTACCACCAGACAACAACAATTAGGTAAGTATAATAAATAATGAAATAAAATAATAAAATAAAATAATTATTCGACAGGTGCGTGCGGATATGACGAGGTTGCACGGGTGGAGTGTACGCAACTACCTAAACCCCGAGGTGCCTGCCGGATACGCCTCTGCGCACAAGTGACACCAGCCGCAGTCTTTTTATTAATTATGAGGGTATTTTTTAGTTTTTTAATAATAATATATATATGGTTGGGATCGGGGGGAGCGCGCGATCCCAACTAGCCGTATATTTTCCCTCACTTTATTATTTTTAGCACTGAAAATGTTAATAATGCTCCCCCTTCGTTTTACAGGTTATGCGGTCTGGTGACTGCCAGCAGAGGCGTGTATATGAAGAAGATAACAGATAAGTATAAAGTTTATTAGCAAATATGGCAGACACTTATTGCAGGCACTGTGCAATAATAATTATTCCCTGTAAAAATGATTTCAGTGGCAGGCGAGTGGACGGAGTACTGCACAAGACAGGAGTTCTACACAACACCTAACCTAGCCTGTCAAGGTGCTGCAGATGGAAGTAGCTGCGAATATTAACAATATAAGCAATAAAAAAACAATAAAAAATTAAACGGAGGTGGGTGGTTAGAGTAGAAACAATTTAACAGTATATAAAAATATTAACTCTTTGACTGTAGAACCGCTCTGCACACGGGTAAAAAGAATAAAAGTGTACAAAGCTATGTATGTTAATGAATAAAATANAAGTTTGTCAAAGAGATAAAAATGAGATAAAAATAATTCCACCCACACTCCCACAGCTGCAGCACCAGGACCTATATAAGAGATGGAGTAAAAAGGAAGGCAGGTGTTACAATTTTATATTTTATTTATTTAAAGTTTGTCCGTAACGGACAGAACTCCTGTCGACACAATGGATGACACAGCACAATTTGGACGAACAACACAGATTTACACCTGGCAGGCGACACGAAAAATAAAAAAAATATAAAAATAAAATAAATAATAGACGGACGCGTACTGTTTTAAATAAATAAATAAATAACAAGAAAAATAATATATAAATAAAACGCGCACACGCAACAATTATCCNGCCAGGTGTCTCACTTCGCCTAACCGTAAAATCACTTTTCGAAGAGACCGAGCAGCCTAATCCTGGAGCCGAAAAACTAAATAATAAACTCACTTTTTGAAACACAAATGTCCTCCTCTCCTTGACAACGGGAAATCGCCTCCCCCGGGCCTCCAGAGTAGTCGCGGAACACAGAACACACACGAAAACGCGAAAATACTCTTTTTATCAGATATTAAGCTGATAAGAACAGAGTAAGTATNGTTTATTTTGCCAATTAATGTTCCCCGGGGGGACAAGCTCCCCCGGGGTAGAATACAACAAAAAAGTGTAAGGGCAGACTCAGCCGCCTATGCTCGCGCGCAAGTTTTAAAATAAAATGAGCCGGGGACATAGCCCCCCCCGGCTAGGAGGCGCAAGAAAACTCCGCGAGAGGGGGCACATACTTACCCTCTCCAGTGAGGGGTAAGATGCACCCCCTCATCGCGGCTAGGGTGATTGTAATAAANTATCGCNCCAGCTAGCCGGCTGGGGCGATACTTACAATGTGCGCATAACATTCGTAGTATACATCANTATAGGCTCCCGGGTCAACACGCAGTGCCTAAACTATATAAGGACCCGGGAGCTGCAGCGCGGCTAGTTTCCATAAAATTGGCTACTCTGTTGCATGCGTAACAACAAATGAGTAAAACGCAAATCGCATGCATAATAAATAAGCGAAACTGAATTGAATAAATTAACGCGACACTCACACTCGAATAAAATACAAAAGTAATACGCGACATTCACACTCGGATAAAATACAATAAAGAANTTCGCGGCATTCACACTCGGGGGCCCGCATAAAATAATATAAACGTCAAAAATAAAAATCAAAAATAACGAAAAACGCAGTCAGTATAGAAATAAAACGCAATAAGTCACAAAATAAAAATAAAAATATAAAATTAAAAATGGCCCAAAAATAAATTACGCTACATACACACTCGTAATAAATTAAGACACAAAACGAATAAATAAATAAACACGCACCCTCTCCCATCACAAGGGAGAATCCATCGTTGCAGGGTGCGGGCGACCAGACGGTCTGCTGTTGCACTACCGGCGGAGACCGACGTCTCGCTGGCAAGGGGGGGCTTGGTGTCCTGCGCCCCCCCAGTGGGAGACCCGTGGCCATAATGGGGCTCCCACACGTCGTTGTTGTCACCGTGGTGGTGGTGACGGTCGCGGGCAGCGA
>NW_018024448.1:0-990 GCF_002006095.1 Pseudomyrmex gracilis
CCAATAAACGCGTAAAAAGCGATAGTTTGCACCCTGTAGGTGTGTACAATTTTCAATTGTAAATAAAAATGGCTTACTTCATGGAATCTTGTAACAAGAGTATAAGTACAAGCAAGTGGCATCTGACACAGCTTCTTGCAATTAATTGATTTTCACAACTGAAAATATTTCTTTCACAACTCAAAATCACNCGCACAGAATACGGACCATCGCTTTTTTAATTTAAATTATATTTTATTGACTCAATATATCTTTGGACACTTGAGCTGTGTCCAAATTTTTGAGCCATAAAAATATGTATATTCAAATTCAAATTTTTTGTTTGCAGGTCACGTACGGCTGTTTTTTTTTAAACTGTACGCCAAAATAAAAGACCGAGTACTCTGTGCCGAAAAAGCTGGCTGCTTTGTGCTAATAAATACCGGCTGCTTTGCGCCAAAAAAACTGGCTGCTTTGCGCCAAAAAAGCTGGCTGCTCTGCGCCAAGAAAGACTGGCTGCTTTGCGCCAAAAGAATTGGCTGCTCTGCGCCAAGAAAGACTGGCTGCTTTGCGCCAAAAAAGCTGGCTGCTCTGCGCCAAGAAAGACTGGCTGCTTTGCGCCAAAAAAACTGGCTGCTCTGCACCAAAAAAGCTGGTTGCTTTGCGCCAATAAATACCGGCAGCTCTGCGCCAAGAAAGATTGACTGCTTTGCGCCAAAAAACTGGTTGTTCTGCGTCAAAAAAGCTAGCTGCTCTGCGCAAATATATAATTGCTTTAACATTATTTTATTCTTAGAATAAAGTTATACTATATTATTCTTATATAAATTTTNTTTATATTAAGGTTANTNTATTGTTACTATAATAAAATTATTATCTTTATCATATTAACAGAATTCTAATTATACNATTAAAATGTCAGGAAATCAAGAAAATACAAAATATGTTTTTAAGGAAAGCAATAAGAACATAATTATTCAAGGCGACTGGTTAACAGACGCGCATATAGAT
>NW_018024448.1:4960-5876 GCF_002006095.1 Pseudomyrmex gracilis
TGTGAGTACGTCTGTTGTATATATATATGCACAGTCATATTTTCACGCACAACATCCCGCGATGGCTCTTTATAGACTTTACATTCTATTAACTTAATTCAAATAAAAAGTTAGGTCATGCGCATAGTTGNTATATTACATCAAGTCTTTGTAATGCAATGTGCATTACACTTCAATTGTTATCATCTCATTTTCCAAAAGTGAGAAATATGAAACGTTTCATTTATCAACTTAAAAATGTTTATCAAAAACTTGTAAATTTAGACAGAACTTTAACTTGTATTGATTTAGATACATTAAAGGAAATTGTTTCTTTGGCACAAGAAAAAGCAGATATACACAAACAGCAGCAATCTATTACTGTTTTAAGTGACGACGACATAATTGCTAAATATCACAGTGCATTTAAAGCCCTGACTAAACGTTGTATGGAGTTACCACGATATGTTTGTGTATCCATGTGAAAGGCTGTGTTACAAAAGAAATATTTGTAAACTAAATACTGTTCAAAAACAAATAGATGTAACACCTTGGAGGGATTTGATGAGTTATGTAAAAGAACGGAAAATTGATCCGCAATATATATGCAATTATTGTGTTCGAAAATTTGGCATGGGTGTCATGCCTGCATATTGTATTTTAAATAATCTTTTTGTAGATGACGTGCCTGAAGTAATATCGTCTCTTAATTCATTTAAAAGTGTTCTTATACAAAGAGCTAAAGCTTTTCAGACTATTGTTAAAATGGGAGTTGTTATAAACAAACAATTGCCACAACGGCAAATGATACAGAAAGTCAAAGGTAGAACGTTTCATTTGCCACTCCTTTTACAAGAGACTTTTGATAAAATATGTTCTAGCACTGATGCGATTAACATAAATCATGAATTGTATATTTTGGTAAGAAGTGTACCCA
>NW_018024448.1:6051-8708 GCF_002006095.1 Pseudomyrmex gracilis
AAGATATGTGTTTAAACAAATTAAACAATCTTCAGTTTCAATTGGAAGAAACAGAAATCATGTTTAATGAACACGAATTATTACAATTAAAAAAATCAACATCTAATATAAAAAGAACAGAAAATAACGCCGACAATAAAATAGCAGTAGGCAATCGTGAGGCAATGCTAACACAAGTTACAAATNAGAACGATAGTTATTATAAACAATATACCATTTATCCTTTATATGAAAAAAAAAGAATAAAACTGCAACAACATNGTTTCAAATGTTGAAAATTCATGATTTACCCTTGGATAATCGTGAAAAATTCTTGGATTTAATGTGTTTTCCAGGTTTATTTCCTTATGGTATTAATGGACAATATAAATCTAGAAATGTAAAACTTCATGACCACGAATTTATTAAATGTCGTTTGATGTCTAAACATCCACAGTACAGATTGAATCAACAATATTTATTTTATTTGTTAAACAATGCAAATATTTGTCAGTTAAGTCGCGGAATTTATCACAAAATAAATGTAACAAATAAACGATGTCGGTATACAGCTGCAGAATATTTAGAAGCAATGTCTAAAGAAGTGTTAGAATCTAATTTGAGTACAATATTTTCTACACTAAAAAATACGGAACAATATTGGCAAAAACCAAGAAGTAATGTAAATTGCATGACGCAACATTATGGACCTGCAACGTGGTTTTTAACGTTAAGTCCTGGCGAATGGTTATGGGATGATTTAGGAGATTATATACGTGAAGTAAATGGATGGCATGATTGTTCGTTAAGTACTAGTGTACTTGTTGCAAAAGATGCTGTTTTAACGTCGAGATTTCTTGATAATAAATTTAAAGCAATGCTTGACTTTATATGTTCTAAAGATTATCCGATCGGAGAAGTAAGTCATTACTTCTGGCGACGAAAATATCAGGTAGAGGCGTACAACATTTCCATTTATTAATTTGGATTAAAAACGCACCAATTATAGGAGAATCTTTTACTGAAGAAGTATCCAAATTTATTTTACAACATATAAGCTGTAAAATGCCACATCAAGATATTTCACCGTTATTATATAAACGTGTTAATACGCATCAGATGCACAAACATAACGATTATTGTCTCCGTTCTAAGAAAGTAGGACGTACAATTGTACGTAGATGTCGGTTTGGATTTCCTCGTCCCGATACTGAAGCATTGACTATAAGAAATGTTATAAGTTTGATAGCAGGTAGAAAGCAATTAAAACATAGAAGTAGGCTTTACGATCTTCCTCGTAGAGAAAATGAAGTTTACATAAATGATTATAATCCGGTCCTTCTTACTGCTTGGGAAGGAAATATGGATATACAAGGTATTGGTGAAAAATCAACATTACNTACTTGGTACATTACTAAGTATATGAATAAAGCGGGAAAATGTGAATTGTCCGATTGTATTACCAATAGTAAAAACAACCAAAATAAATCATTAGGTAGTTATCTGTGGAATATTGCTATGCGATTTATGCACAACAGAGAATGTGGAGCTCTTGAAGCTGCTGATACATTATTAGGTATTCCTTTATAAGGAACTGATCGAAATACGACTCTTAGATGGCTAAATGTTAATCAAATTTGATATAGAAAATTGAAAAGTCAAAAAGAGATTGAAGGTCTTGATAAAGAATCTAGGGAAATATTTTATCCGTCTTTGATAGATACTTATTATCCCATGAGACCAAGAGAATTAGAAAATGTGTCNCTTTATGAAATTGCACAGTGGTATGATATTACAAAGATTAGACCAAAAAATAAATTTATTATATATTACAAATTAGATAACGGTTTATATCTTAAACGACGAAAACGTGAATATCTTATTAATCATTATAAATACGATGTAAATACACAACCAGAAAGTTATTTTTTTGCATTATTCCTCATGTTTAAACCATGGCGAAAACTAGAAGATCTTAAAAACGGATGTGATAGTNACACAGAATCATTTCACAAATTAAAATTACATCTTGTAGAAGCATTACAATATNATGAAAAAATAGAAGAGTTGCGAAAAGCGTTTGAAACTGCAAAACAGTTGGGTNAGGAACATTTAGACGATGAATTAAAAAAACTAAATGTTTCGCAAAATGATTCAGATAATCCANTAGATAGTAGTGATACTAGNAGAGTTCTAACTCAGGAGCTCCAAGGGGGGCGCGGGGTATGACGTCACAGGGGGAGAGGTGACGTCACACGGAGAAGAGGAGGTATGACGTCACAGAGAAGGGGGTATGACGTCACAGAGGGAGGGGGTGACGTCGCTATGACGTCACGCGGGGGGCCGTGATTCTGACGTCACAGGATATGACGTCACGCGGGAAATGACGTCACAGGATATGACGTCACGTGGGAAATGACGTCACTATGACGTCACGCGGGAAATGACGTCACAGGATATGACGTCACGCGGGNAATGACGTCATGCGACATTATGGCGACTTCACACGCGGCGGGCTTCGTTATGACGATTTCACACGTGGCAATATGGCGGTTCGACAAGATGGCGTCACAGGATATGACGCGGCGGGCATTGGTATGGCGGCTGCAATATAGCGGCGACACTATGGCAACTTCAAGGTATGTACTATTTACTATATGCATGGTGTATACTCGTAC
>NW_018024449.1:0-6744 GCF_002006095.1 Pseudomyrmex gracilis
TATAAAGTAACATTAAGTTCATAAAATGTATTCTCTACTTATAGCTACAAAAGTCATAACATCATTTCGGAAAGCAAATGTTACATGCAGTAAAAATTTTGAATTGAAATTGCACGATCAGTCAAAATGACTGGTCTGGTAAATCTAGTGTTGATCCATATAATGTAATAATGTTGCTTTACGTGACTTTTACTGCTTTAAATTTACCTACAAGTCCAATAACGTCAAAAGAACGAGAAACGGCACGTAAAATAGAGATAATGTTGCAAGAAATGCGTGATGAAAGATGTGACATAGAGGAGGAAATATCTTTGGATTATGACGATGATAATGATATTTCAGAAGCAGAACAAGTAGAGCACGAAGATGAAGAATATACACTAACTCCTAAATTTGTATGTACCACAGATGAACGTATTCCGCATGAATACAGAAAACAAGCAGTGGAATATTGGAAAAGTGGAAAAATTGGACCAAGAACATTGGAAGGAGTTAAACGAAGATTTCGGAAAGTATCTTCATCACGTCAATTGCGACGATGGGAAATTCAAGTAAATGAAGGTGGCAGTAGATACCACAACTTAAAACAAATTTCAGAATATATAGTAAATAATTTTAATATAGCTCTTGAAAAAGGAATAATTATTCACGACATTGATTTAGCTCGATGGGCTGTTCGAGCACAGGAAGATTTAAATGTACCGGGATTCAAAGCGTCAATGCGTTGGATACAAAAATTCAAAGTAATACATAATATTGTATCTCGTAAAATAACAAAATTTGTAACAAAAAAATCTATACTATTGTAGCAAACGTCGAGCTTGAAGAAAAGTGTAATTCATTTATTGAAAACGTTAAATATCAAATAACTCAATATAGAGCAGAAAATATTTACAACAGTGATCAAAGCGGATTCCAGTTAGAATTGCATGCCGGTACACAACGCGTCAAAAATTCGCGGAGTAGACGCGAGGGTCTAGAGGCAAAAGAAGCGGTTTCTCTTAGGAATAAATAGCACCAACGAGCACTGTACCAGCTAACTAGTAGCAATCGTTTATCCACAACTGTGTCGCGGTATTTATCTCTAAGAAAAACCGCTCTTTTTGTCCTTAGATGTCCGCGCCTACTTCGCGAATTTTTGACGCGCTGTGTACATTAGCATATAAAGAAACAAAAAGAATTGAGTCTGTAGTACAATCTAAAACGGCAATTACGCATAGCTACACTATACAATCTACTGTTTCAACCGATGGTATGTTATTATCGCCTCTTTTTATTGTATTGAAAGAAGTTAGTGGAACATTTGGTCCTAGAGTGCAAGAAACAATGTTCATGGCATCTAATATTTTTGTTAGAGCTTCGAAATCCGGGAAATTAACGTCAGATCATTTTAAAATTTGGTTGCAAAACGTATTTTTTCCAAACGTAGGACCAAAGTCCGTTTTACTATTAGATTCATGGACTGGTCATTGTCCAAATATTATACAAGAAACTAAATTAGAATCTACAGAAACTATAATTCTATTAACTATACCGGCTGGAACAACAGGAAACATACATTAGATGTATATGGTTTTCGTTTGTGGAAAAATTTCATTATAAACACTTTTCAGATATTGTAATGCTTTTGGATCTAGAAATAAATCTTCACGCAAGAAACAATATTTTAAAATTACAATCATTAACTTATGGTCAGTTTTCATCGCTTAGATTTAGAAATTTATTTCGATACGCATGGTATAAAAGCGGGTATGTGGAAAATAAACCGGAAGAATTTGAAACACCAGTAAAATATTGTTTCAAAAATCAGTTAAAATCGACATGTGATATTTGTGGCTCAACTGCAATAATTACTTGCGCATAGTGCAAAAAATCGCTTTGCATAAATCATTTCTTTTATGAACATCACCTTTGTAATACTTATGTATATCCATAAATTTATTTAATATTTTTAATATGTTTTTTCTATACATGTTAACTTTTGAATATATGTTTATGTTACTATATTATGTAATGGTAAAATATTATATGTTATAGTTGTATATTATGTTGTATGTTCTTGAAACTAGAGTTTTAATTGTTTTATTACACACACACCCACATTACATTCACTTTACAATTAAAAAACCTAAAAACATAATAAACACAAAAGAGAAATATTTTTACTATTGATTAGAACCTGTAATTAATTTAACTTCTTTGTATTAATTAATATTGAAAAATAAACATAAATTGCACTATAAATTAAATTGTAACACTTCCATTTATTTATCTTTCAAATTATCTTCCTTTTTATTTCTTACGTGTGAGTGTGTATGTAATTAGTATGTTTTGAGTATCATCTTATAAAATCGTTAAAGCTAAAGTTATATTTAAAAATAATAGTACTAATTTATATGTATATAATATTATATAAAATTATTCTCTGTTAAATAAATTAAAAGTGTAAAGCATGGTGCTGGAAGGGATGTCTTAGCAACGCTTTTAAACTATGCTCTTTGCTCTGTGATTAGAACTTTATCCAATACGTGACGACGTGACTATTTTCATTCTTTAATTTTTGTATCGCCTATTACAATTAAAGCGCGATATAAATGATGAGTCATGCAGCGCGACGCATATAATACGATATTGATGGTTTATTTCTGAAAGATGCGATTTTGAAACATAAGAAAATCATATATAGTTGAATTCAGCGTAAAAAATGCTACAATTTTTCCTTACAAAAATTTTGAAAATTGAAAAAAATGACGGGTGGGGGTAAATAAAAAAATTTTGAATAAAAAATAAATCCAACTACGCAGTTGTAAAGCCTATAAAATACTATGCAATTTTTATTTGAAACATTCTTTTATATCTCTTACCGTTTTGATGATACTCGCATAAAACAAAAAAACCGGTTTTTTTCGAANGGGTGTATCACTCTCCAAACGTGCAAGAAAGCACATAAAAAAATACGGGTCTCTTAGTTTTAGCTACTTTACAACATATTCAAAGCTCATCAAAATCGGAGAGGGACACTTGCGTCACTTCCCTTGTGAGTCGAAAAGTCCTGAACGATTTTTTTCTATTACTTAGGATAAAGGAGTAGTTATTGAATAAATCAAACAAATTAATGTACCACGCGCCTGATGTCCGTGAGCGCTCCGCGTGGTTTACTGACGTGCGTCCGGCTAAAGGTCGGCGCTGATTGGCTTGATTTATTCAATAATTACTCTTTTATCATATGTAATAGAAAAAAATCGTTCGAGACTTTTTGACTAAGTTTTATTTTTTCTACCTGTCTACAAACGGTGATACGGTAATTACCGGACACTCTGTCTTGGCTCATAGACACGGTCGGGCTATGGTGGAACGCTGTCGTTTTCTCTGTCTCCGCACAGTAGGCTACAAAGTCTTGCTGTGGCAGAGTCGAGTTTGTTTGCATTCACAGACGGGTCAACGGCACGCGCTGATCTTATTCTGTTCAGTGAAGCTTCGCTTGTCGATCCCTTTTTGTCTAAAGCTCTAATAACTAAGGACGGAACCGCGCGATCGTTTGAAGATGAAGATGAAATGAGGGGTGTTTTAATTAGACGAATTTACCACTTATAATATAAGTTTATTCCCGTTTGGTTCGGTTACAAATAAACTTAATTTGATTTAAGATGTAGAGCGTGAGTTATGTCGCGATATTTACAATTTTCGGCGGTTTATCACTCGGCAGGAGAGGAGGATATGTATGTGTGTGTGCGCGAAAGGCCTCCGGTGGATGTTACAACTGTGAGCGTATGTTCGAGTGTGGATGTTTGGCCGATTTGTGGCATGATTGTTGTAAGAGAAGTCAAGACGAGATTTCTTGGATCGTGACTGTGGACAGGGGATAATAGACATGAAAGAAAGCGGCCGGGACGTTGTGTAATGAAAATCCGAGTTTGGGAGGATTACGGGTATGATGTCATAAAGCGAGAAGGAGGAAACATTTCCGCGAAGTTGGTCAGGAACTAAGGCGTTAAAATCTAGTTTATCTATGAGAGGAAATCAGTGAGTCGAAGCAGGGGTAAGAGCGGATTGGTGATATCTATTGATCACAGTACGATTTGACACCGTTCGATTCACAGAATTATTGAACACAAAAGTATTGAACACAGAGTTATTAAACACCAAATTATTTGACACAAATTATTTGACCGTACGATTCGACACCAAATTATTCGACACCGTACGATTCAACACGATATTGGACCAGTACAAATGACAATATACAAATAACTTCCACAACATTTAAAGCATTATAAAGAGATATATGTTATAATTTTTTAATATTATTAGTTTTATAGTAAAAACATTACTTTTTTAGATAAAATATTAAGAAATACATATGACAATACGCTTATATAATAAAAAAAACACGAAAAATTGAGAAAAATGAGATTTGAACTGGAAATACGCAAAGTGTTGAGCCTTACTCACTAAGTCACTTCGCTTAGCTGCCAAACTGTTCAAACTTAACAATATATTACACGCACGAAAATCTTTCGCAAATGCTTGAAAAATGCGTCATGTTATTTTACAACGGTGTAGTAGGAGGGTCGACCTACAATATATATAAAATTCAGCCAAATCGGAGGAGACAATGTCTGATGTTCCCTTTGTGAATGTAAAGGCTGGAATATGAAGATCTCAAATTCAAATCCCACCATCACTTCAGGATTTTTTCCAGGCCCCCGATACCTTTCATCAAGTTAATCAGTAGATCGGCAAACTGAATCATTGGTTGCCTCCAAAGATTAATTTGAGTAAAATCTGGAATTAATTTCTCTTTTACAAGGCAATGTGCCATTAGTTTTTTTTTATATATCACCGAAATACTACTGTGATGCATTTTGACGGACATTTTATTAATATTACATTAACATACACATTACAATAATATTTCTATTATATTTCAAGTGTAATATTGCAATGGAAAAACAATATTACTGTTACGTTGCAGTAATATTACGTGCTATGTGGGGCCAGAGCCTTCCAACCAGTGTGCCCAGTTTTAACTCTCTTAGGCCTGTTCTACAATACTGTCGTAAGCTGCAAGTCGTAAGAAATTGACTAATCACAGACCAATTACAGAAGAATAATCGATTGTCATTGATCAATTTCTTACGGCTTACGACTGTATTGTAGAACAGGCCTTGCAACACGTGGAGCAAGTGAACGGGATACGCACACAGGCGAGCAGCCGTGTACGTGTGTGCTCGACACTTTGGCTGCTTCGGGCGGTAGAAGAGAACAGAGATATGTCTACTGTCTCTTTCTTTCGACATAGCTATAGCGTACGCGGCTAAGCCTCGCGCTAGCTGCTGTTTATCATTTTTTGTTGTTTGTCTTCGTTCTTGCACTTATTACTTACAGAAACATTTCGATTAAATAAAAAAATATTACCACCATAAAAGAATACTTAGAAAAATGAAACATATGAGGAGTATAAATGAAAAGTGAAAAATATAAATCCACTCTTGGCCAATATGTACGTCTTTTTGTTTTAAACAAAAAAAAAGAAAAGTATACTTAATTATATATTTAGCAAAATTATTGTTAATATTGTTGCGAAATGCGGCGCGTGTCGTCCACGCGGTATAAGATGTTCGTCGAACGATCGATCGATATAGAGGCTTTTGTTCGGGTAGAAATGGGGTTGTTGACGACGAGGTTCAAAGAAGAGTGAGCCGCCGGATTCGGAATCGTCGACAGGCTGGATCATCGGCTCTCGAGATTTCTTTACGTTTTCCGTGGTCTTTTGCAACGCGTTCTCTAATAAAACTTAAGTGTGTTATACGCGGTGTTCTCTTTTCTTTTCGCGGAGCGCAGTAATTCGGCGGTGCACAGTGGTCCAGAAAGCGGTAATTTGTGGCCAAAAGTCTAATTTTCAGTTTTTAAATGTAAACAAAGTTTTTATCTCTATCAAATAAGGACTCTTTAAAACCTCGAAATATAAAATATCAAGTCTTTTTGATAACTGTATAATTAAAAACAGCGTTTCAAAGATAAAATCATAAAATTACAAGTACAATTAATATTTTAATTGTTTGTTACATACTAACAAAATGCAAGTTTGTGCTAAATTTTTATACATATAAGCACACATATTGCAGATATTTAATTGCGATATAAACGTATTTCCATTAATATACTAAAAATATAAAATTAACTACTATGTAAACTTTAAGACAAGTTTTAAAAAAATGCTTAAAAGTGCTAGCTCTCAGAGTAGTTTAATATGAAAATTCAAGCCATCATTGTGTAACACATGTAACTTTTAGATGCTACCTCCTGCTACTTCTAGCTCTATATAGATTAAAACAATTGACGCCTGAAGTAAGTATTGCCACACGCACAGCTACAGCCGCTTCTATATCGGCCAAAAATCGATAGTGACCTCAAAAATTGGCCAAAATTCAAAACGTTGACGGATTTGCGTAAAACTTGGTATGTAGAGGTTCTTAGGGTCACTGATTTCGAATCTGATGTCAACAAGAAAAAATTCAAAATGGCATATACAATATGGCGGCCACAATTACGACATTTTAAGAGATTTTTTGTATGAAACTTGATACCTAGGTACAGACGGCGTCATTAATTCGAAGAATAGGCGCGGGGATCACATAAAAAGTCCAGTTGATCCAAATATCCATTAGTCCCAAAATCGGGTGTCCAGTTGTGGACACCCGATTGCTACTAGTTAGTTAGTACGGCGCCCGTTGGCGCTAC
>NW_018024450.1:0-1461 GCF_002006095.1 Pseudomyrmex gracilis
AATCTAATTATTCCAAAAGATTGACATCTGAAATGTTGTTCATTAAAATGCAAAAACATGGTCTCAATAAAATGCAAGATACGGAAATGTTAGACGATTTATATACTTACCACTATTGAATAGACTCAAATAATATTTTCATCGACACTATTGTAAACATGCCTTTAGACTGAAAACACTTTCACTTCGCCACATGTACCTTAGTCTAAACGACATCCTTGACTCATCAACATTGTTTTTATCATTCTGACCATATCAATATACTATTTTATATATCAATATACTATTTTATTAACTGACAATGTCGTTATTTTAAATGTGAGAGGTTTTTTTGTATTGGAGGTAGGTCATATTGTTTTATCTTGATAAAATATTTTTAATTTTCGATACCGAATTTATTGATTTTTATTCACAGCACACTGAAGAAGATTTTAAACAAAAGTCAAAACGTTTGTAAATTTTATAATCAAATACATCTGCATAACACCCAGCAACTCGTTCAGTAACGCCTTGTTATTTCATATTCTTGGATAAGTTTACGAGGTTTTTTGGGGTTGCTAATCACGAATCTGAAGTCAGATTTGCAAAATTCAAAATGGCGGATCCAAGATGGCGGACGAAATTTTTAGCCAAAATTAATAGAAATTACTACTCTTAGCACTACCCAGGAACACCGGCGTGGACGTGGTAATTTTTTGTTTCCTTTGGGGTGCTTTATTTACGTGAGTCCTCTTGCCTCTCACTATCGGGGTGCTTTATTTACGTAAGTCCTCTTGCCTCTCACTATCGGGGTGCTTTATTTACGTGAGTTCCTTTGCCTCTCAGTATCGGGGTGCTTTATTTACGTGAGTCCCCTTGCCTCTCATTATCGGGGTGCTTTATTTAGTTAATTTGTACCTTCGAACAGTTAATTCGCTAAGTAATACACTTAACGAATTAACTGTTCAAAATTCCATCCATTCTTGAATGCATAGGTCGATACGCCTTCTGAATGATGTGACTGTTCTCAAAAGAATTTCTTGAGATATTGCGGCACAAGCAGTCCGAATACATTCCTTCATATTCTCCTTGGTTGTTGGTTTTTCGCTATAGACAATATTTAGCATTCCTCACAGGAAAAAATCGGGAGAAGTTAAAATGGCAAACGAGGAGGCCACGCGACTGCGCCCAATTTCCCAATCCACCTACCATTGTATCGGTTATTCAAATAATTTCTTACAATATTTGAATAATGTGCTGGCGCACCATCCAATTGAAGCCACATCCGTTCCCTGGTGAATACATCAACGTCTTCCAATAGTTGCGGTAAATCGTCTCGAAGACACTGCAAAAAGTTTTGTCCGTTAACGTTTTCTTCAAAAAAATAAGGACCTATTAAATAGCCATTTACGATGCCACACCAGACCATTAAAGACCAACGATTTTGGAAATTAGTTGAACGAAACCAATAAGGATTTACAT
>NW_018024450.1:1536-3385 GCF_002006095.1 Pseudomyrmex gracilis
CAGTTCCATTGCTACTGAAAGTTGCCTCATCCGAAAAGAGTACGTACCGGAAAAAGTTTTCATCTTGTTGGATCATTTGCAGAGCCAATTCACAAAAATTTACACGAAGTAAGTAATCATTAAAATTCAAATGTTGTGTCAACGTTATGTGATATGCATGAAATTTTCTTGCCTTTAATATTCTCGCAACTGTTCGCTGAGGTATGCCAATTTCTCTTTTGATTTGACGAGTGCTAATATGATGATCGAGATAAATTTTTGCTACAATGGTTATAACACGATTATCATTACCATCATATTCATGATGTCGTGATCGGCGAACCATAGACCCATCACTTGCTTTCTGCGTAAGGGTTTTAATGGTTACCCTAGTTGGACGCCGTCTATCAGGATAACGTTGAGCATACAGACGTTCAGTTTTCGAAAAATTATTCCTACATTCCCCCAATATTTTGATCATGTCCACGATTTCGTTTGGTGGGTAGCCTGTCATATTAAAGATAAGAAATTACCTGAGGTCTAAAAGTATTGATTTCTCAATAGATACAAATAAGCGAAAATATCGTTGCTATTTAAGCATTCACGTCTGCTTTATGATTGCAGGATGATAGTCATGGTCATAGCAACCTAGCGAAAGAGCTACATACGAACTAGTCGCGCATAACTATGAATGACTGAAAGTCAACCAATTTTCACCAAATTTTGTACACGGGAGTTGGTGGGGTTATAACACGATTATCATTAACATCATATTCATGATGATATTGACCTATGCATTCAAGAAAATGGACGGAATTTCGAACAGTTAATTCGCTAAGTGTACAACTTAGCGAATTAACTGTTTGAAGTTACAAAATAACTAAATAAAGCACCCCGATAGTGAGAGGCAAGGGGACTCACGTAAATAAAGCATCCCAAAGGGAACAAAAAATTACCACGTCCACGCCGTTGTTTCTGGGTAGTGCTAAGAGTAGTAATTTCTATTAATTTTGGCTAAAAATTATGTCCCCCATTTTGGATCCGCCATTTTGAATTTTGCAAATTTGACTTCAGATTCGTGATCAGCAACCCTAAAAACCATTGTAAACTTAATTTGGTGCAAATCGGTTGACTAAAATTTTTGTCCGCCATCTTCGTTTGCTATCTTAAAACTTTTAAAACAGCCAAGGTTATATCTGAACGTAAAATTTTCCGCTTTTTCATTTTCCGGTGTCAAAAAGGGGGGTTTCCATTTAAAAAAAAACCACTTCCGGGTAAAGTAACCCACTTTCGGTCAGAATCAAAAGTTAAAATATACGCCATTTTGGTTCCCCCTCAAAACCCTAGAACTTTTATATAAAACTTTTTTCGATTTCTGGCCACACAAACGAGTTAGTGGAGGTGATAGATTCAGATGACTCTTTCTGTGTAAGTGCACTTCAAACCTATTAGTGCTCATATACCTACGTTTAGAAAACTGCATTTGGGAAAATTTACTACATCCAACTTAAGTTGGGACATATGCTTTCTGCGTTAAATACTTCTTACACCAGTACATGTTTGTAAAAAACGCTTTTGGGAAAATTAAGTACATGCAACTTAGATTATAGCAAACGCTTTCTGCGTTAAATACTTATTACACCAGCACACGTTTATAAAAAAACACCTCTGGGAGAAGTAACTACATGCATCTTAGGTTAGGTTAGGTTAAAGCAGGAGTGTCCTGCACTCTGGGGCGCGGTGGCCTCCTTTTGCGACACGGTAATGGAGCAAAAGGAGACCGACGAGCGCGCGAGGGAACGGGAACGCATCCCTCGACAAGGTCCCCGGGGGCGCGTACGGGCGGGTTGCCGGCGAGCACCCGCTCCCC
>NW_018024450.1:3979-6449 GCF_002006095.1 Pseudomyrmex gracilis
GACTTTCCTTCACCTTGTCGTGGTGTCCAGGCTTAGGAGTGGTGAAGCGAAGGGGCTATACTGGTGGGGAATCTTTTGATTCCCTGGCAGGGTCACCCATGCCAGGAAGGCCCTTCGCGGAGCTCCTGTACTAAAAGAGGAAATAGAGGAAGGAAAACCATGAACAAAAACCGGGGGCTCCCAGCCTCGCTTAACACTTTTTGCCGGTGCAAATGGGATAGGGGAGAAAACCCTGACTTCAAATTTGGGGCGTCCGACTCCGTCAGCCACGGCGCAATCGGACTAGGGGAGTAAACCTTGACTACAAATCCGGGGTGTCCAGCTCCGAGAGGCGCTTTCGGGTCGGCCACTGGACTAGGGGAAGGAAAACCCTGATTCCAAACCCGGGTAGGACGGACTCGTTACCTTTGGCCGGGAATCGTCCTAGGAGAAGAAAAACTTCGAAATTAAACCACCCTATGGAATTTATGATGTCAGACACCATAAAGGAAGCAGATTTACCGGACCAGGGTGAACGGACACCCAGGTCCCGGCAATTCGGGGGTCAAGACTTTGCCCCCGTTCGGTCGTTATCAAGTGAGGGGCCGGCCGTCTCGTGCGCTGCAGGCGAGGCGGTCTCTACTGCTACTGCAAGCACAATGAGGGATGTCCCATCCATGGACATGGATGTAGTCAGTGTTGGTAGCTCGCTGACTGTAAGGTCCTCGCGCGGGGCGTCTCCGGACGTTGCTGTAACCGGGACTTATCATCTCCCGGAAGGCGAGGGGACGTCTACCAACAGGCGTCCAAAGAAGAAGGATGGGGGGAGCCAGCCTGGGGGGAGCGGCTTCGCTAGCCGCCCTGGCCCGAAGTCGAGCAAAGCTGGCTCGCTATCGGTTTTAACCGGTAAAAAGACTTCCTCCTCCCCATTGTCATCCAAGGGGGGGAAAAAGAAGAAGCCGGCACGTGCGGCCACAAAGAGGCGCCGCCAGGCGGATCCTGGGGAGGAGTCGGAGGGTTCCTGGGGATCCGACGCAGACGTTCCGGGGGAGGAATGCTACCGTGACATGCCGCCCTAAAACATCTGGGCGAAAATGGAGGCTCGTCTGAATGAGCTTCACCGACTTCAGAGTATCAGTAAGAATCTCAAGGGGTCGGTAAAGCACGCGATAAAGACGTGTATATCGGAGCTGCGGGCCCAGCGGGATGCCTTAGTGGATAGCGTGATAGAGTGGGGGGATGAGACCACCCTCCGACTGAACGCACGTGTCGCTGAGAAGGAGCGTGACGACCTTCTGCAGGAGAAAGCCGCTGCTGCCGCAGAGCATCAAAAGTTGGTGCAGCAATTTGATGCTCTGCGGGCGGAGGTTGAGGAGCTAAAGGTGGAAAATGCCAACCTCCACATTAGCGTTATGAGGTTAACTCACGAGGCTGAACAGCGCTCGGCAAAAGTCCCCTGCGAGACGGCGACAACTGCGGTGCAGACGGATGTCGCCCCGGCACAAGAACTGCCGGGAAAGAAAGAGAGAGAGAAGAGAGGGCCGACAGTTCTGTCGGTCGCGGTGATCCCGGCGGGAGGTCAATCCCTCCTGCCCGGAATTGTTCCTCCCCCTCCGGATCGTCGGGAGAGAAAAAAAAGGGAGGCCCCGGGCCCGCCTGATACAGGCGTACCGGCGAAGCTCGCTTGGGGCGAAGATCAGCCCGGAGAGGGGCTCAGCCGCCAGCTGCAGAAGCTAGCACGAAGCGTAGCTTCTTTGCAGGAGCAGATGGCGGCTGTGTTAAGAGGGGGGCCTCTTTATGGGGAGACTCAACCCGCACGGACGGAGGAGAAGGATCTACCCCCGGCCCCCCGACAGTATAGCCCTGTAAGACCTGCTGGATCGGGGGGTGAGGATGAATTTCCACCCTATAAATGGGTGGAAGTGGTGCGCCGTGGTAGGCGCAAGAGAAAGACTCCGGTGGAGGGAGTGACGCCTGTTGGCGTCTCGGGTGCTGCCGCTGGAGCGGACAGGGGGAAGGGGCCTCCTGCCCGAACGGCGCCGGGACTGCCACTGCGGCAGCGCCAGCAACAGCCGCAGCGGTCAACACCGCCGCAGCAGCAACAAGGGCAGCCGCAAAGGGCGAAACTCCCAAGAAGGAGACCACCCAGGACGGCGGCGGTCGCCGTAAGGTGCTCTCCCGGCAGTGACAACAGCCGGGAGTACGCTGCTGTCATACGGCTAGCGAGGGAGCGGGTGTCCCTTACAGAAATAGGGATAGGAGACATCCGTGTCCGCAAGGACATGGGGGGAGGCCTCCTTCTGAAAATACCTGGGGAAGGAGGCAATGAGAAGGCGGACCGCCTGGCGGAAGCTCTGTCGCCGGTCCTCACGGGTAAGGTGGTGGTGTCCCGCCCCATGCGTAGGGGCGAGGTCCGGCTAACGGGGCTGGATGCCTCCGTTGGCCCTGAGAACGGGCGTGTTCCGTTTGACCACAGTACGATTCGACACCG
>NW_018024451.1:0-6610 GCF_002006095.1 Pseudomyrmex gracilis
TAGCAGATAAAATCTAGGTACACCAATTTTCAAGTTTTCAAGCGCAAATACGCATTTTCATACTTTGACCTTCAAAGTTCAAGGTCAAAGAAGTCACTAGAATTTTTTTTACTAATTTTATCGTATTCAGCGACTCATAAAACGTAGGTATACCAATTTTCAAGCGCAAATACGCATTTTTATTGTTTGACCTTCAAAGTTAATTTTGAAGGTCAAAGAAGTAACCAGGATTTTTTTCCAATTTTTTCCTAAATTTAGTGCATTAAATTGACCTTATAAACATCTATTACGCTCGCTTTTCTTGTTGGTCCATGGACCAGTCCCGGAGCGAAAAGGTTAAATGTTGTATTTTATTTACCATTTAAATTTATGATAACGTCTTTACCATGTTATATTGATGAGACTTTTTTGATTATATTCACGTTTACTTGACGTAATATAATGACGTCAATAAAATGTGACATAATCACGTGGTATGTATGTCAAAATCACATCATTGTTATGTCATAATTGACGTTTTGCAGACCAAAAACTGACGTTATTATCACGTGAGCTTGCTTCTGGGTCAATATCTCCGACGACGAGATTTAATAAATCCTGACCAACTTTTATGCAAACGCGTTTGCGCCATTATACGCTCGTGGACCGACGACGTTTATTGCTTAACTTGCGCCGAGAATATTCCCTCGGAAGAGCCGCGTGAAGAAATAAGTTATCACGCGCCCGCAAATCAACCGAAGTGTAAGAACGGGTATTTTCCGTGTAGTCAGTGCTGGACGAATACCGCGCGGGTTCAACCTACGGTTGCGATCTTTACGCGCAACAACCTCTGTCCAGCAATTCAGAATAATAATTCTACTTCATGATATTTCCGCATTCTCACTATAACTGTATCCCTCCGGTAAACTCTATGAAGAGTTTCCTCTCCACGCGTTGTCGAATTGCGCGAGTCTTCTACCTGCAACCACCTGAAAATTCCGACGCAACTTCTTACATTCTCTATGAAGATCGGTGTAACGATACTCGGTTTCCACGCCACGTCCGCCAGATCCTAGGAAGCCACGGCCTCGAAGTCGGGCAGAGACGCGCAGATCGTCGTTGCCAGCTGTGTTACGAAAGCCTCGTTAAATACAGATCATTTAGAGTACGTTGAGTGCATAGAACGTCACGTTCACTTTGTCGACCGACTCCACTCGATCGGAGCAGGTGATCTTAACGATCCCACAGTGTTTATCTGGTCAGGTGATCATGTAATTCCGTTCCTTTGCCGAGTTTCCCTAAACACTTCGTGAACGAATTGCTGCGGGCAATTCCGGATTTTTACTCAAAATAAGCGGTAGTTCTCAGTCAACGTTCTGAGGACTTATTTCCTTTTTATTTTAGTAGCCGCATCCTTTCTCTCGGCAGACAGAGACAAATATAGACGCGGGGGCCTTCCAATATGGCGGAACCCACGCTTGCTTAGACAGAGATGGAGAGAGACGCGGCGTCTCTCAAGATGACGGAACCTACGCTTCGACTGAGTGGTAACGCCGTGAGAATTTTCGAGAAAGAAGGAGCCTCAAGATTTGCCGTTTAGGCGCTTCTTTCAGCACGAGGATACGAGATGCTCTGTTCAACGAGCACGTCTACGAAGGGATTCTGTTACGTCCTAGGATTAACAAAAGAACATGACCATTCTCGGGATGCCCTACGGTCAAGAGAGCCTTTTCGTGTTTCCTGAGAATTATTAAATTTGTTCGAGATTATTACAGTAACCGCAAGTTTCAATTCTGTTCACATTTTCATGTTTACACCGCAACGGATACACGAAATATCTCTCACGTCCACTAGCTCTTGAGTAATCACTGTGTAATATCTTATAATCTCGCAAGGTTCCGTACGAGGCAATATTACAGAGCACTCTGAGCAAAGTAGGTCATCAGTTAAGATTCGAACAAAAATAAGCGTGACTTCACAAAAAAGAGTCGTTACTTTTAACCGGCGCATCGTTGGCACAACTGACAATCAGAGATCTCGTAATTTGATTATTACAAAAAAACAAGTTATTTCTCAGATTTGCTTTTAGGTTTACAAATTTTAGATTATAACAAGTAAATATAAGCGCACTGACAAAGTTACACTACAACGGAATTAATGGATACAGAATTTGTCGACGTTTGGCAATATAAGTTTCATAACGCGGATCGCTCTTAGGAATGTTCACCGGATACAGATTTACAATTTATCTTAGACGGAATATGCCACGGTATCGGTTTAAACGCTTTACAACGTGGATCGTTAGTCGGTTTGCAGACCGGATACTTGACTGTCAAAATATGTATTAATATTAAATGTTTCCAGATATACACAGTTTTCGGAAGGATTTCTACTTTTTTGATCCAAGGATCGTTTAAAGTTTGCGAGGAATTATTTATGGCTATGGTAGATAGACCCTTACACACTAACTATCTTTTCACAAAATTTGCGAGAATAACGACTTCTGTTTAAATCTAACAGCTTTTCGGGATTTTTAGACAAAGTGACGTTGTTTGTAGCTGATATGCATGTATCAAATATAGAGGAGAAATCTGCCTCGTCAAATTCGCGCGTACTGTAATGTTTTCTGACTAAAGCTCGTAGCTGAATTCTTCTACTAGCTCGTTGATCACGTTTGTTAGGCCTAGGCATCTACGGAGTCACCTTGGATTAGGTTGGAAGTAAATAAAATTCTAGGATATTGTTGAAGGAGAATTACCTTTGTGACAGAAACGATGGTTCGTTTCGTTACTCATCCGCACGCTATCGTCTGGATTGATGGATTCTTTTGATTTAAAAGGATTCACGGATCGCTTCGTTACTCAAGCCCTTCAGCTCTAAGTAAATGGAATGGCCTTTTAAATATTCAAACAGAACTAACGAATAAAAGTTACGATTTAGTGGCAGAATTCTCTTACCTCAAAGAATATACGACGAATATAATGTTTTCTTATTTAATTTTCTTAATTAATCCTTAACTGACTCGATTTCTTAAATGATTTGACTTCGCGAGACTTGTATCCAGGGCGCTTCGTAATATCAAGCGCTTCAACCGAAAAAGTCTTTTGAGCCTATCTAGCCTATATTCGAACAAAGATTAAACTTGAAGAAATGAAAATGTTACGTACTGAGCCTGTGGTTACGGTCGGGCATTAGTGGTAGTACGCAACAGACGCACTGACACATTCAAGCAAACGTGAAGTTGTCACGTCCCGACATTTTTTCCGCCCCTTTTCGTCTGCAATAACGTTAAACTATGAATGCGTCGTCCGCAAAGACATAAAACTACGAAAGGACTCTAAGTTAAGTTCTATAATTACCAGTTTTGCATGTATTATTCTAATATAACCTTGCGCTAATCACGTTATATAATCGCTTTTAATACGTAGAATAGCTCTAGATAATTTGGAAGTAGTATTAAGCCGTTTTATGCCACAATGAAATCTGATTGATCGTTTTTATAGTTACAAGTAATCTGATTGGTTAAAGCCAAATATCCGTTATTCCGAACCGTAAAGCACGTGACAGTCGTCTCCGGTAAAGATATCTTTTTATACAGCAACACGCTGCGGCAGCAAAACATCACGTGATTCAAATTTTTTAGGACTGCATCCGCTAGGTATATTTGCTGCTCTTACTTAACTCTCACTCGATGTTATTCTCTGCAAAGTTTAAACGAGATTGGCCCAGTGGTCTCGCGGCCTGAGTGCAGGGGCTGCGAATCCAAAGGTCTCGAATCCGCTCATCACCTAAGGATTTTTTCCGGGCCGGTCCCTTTCAGTCGAGTTTATCGACTGATCGGTGAACTAAATCGAGACTCCAAAAATTAATTCGAGTGTAATCTCGAATTAATCTCTCTCCCACAAGGCGATCAGAGTCACAACATCTCGAGCACGAGCCTGACACAGATGGGCACGCTCACTGTAAAAGAAGGCTGTGTATTGCGTGGTAGTAGGCAAAAGAAACTGCACAGGTCTAGAATCTGTTAAAAAAATGACGTAGAATGGCGTATGGACTAACTTTATAGGTCCACTGAGCCAAAAGTGCAACTGAACTGAACTGAAGTTTAAACGAACAAAAAGCAGCAAAACCCGGAAAATTTTATTGTTGATCCTTATGCAATAACTATACAATTCCATCAACAACAAAGAATGGCATAGCTACGTACACAGCTGGAAAGCGCCCAGTGTCTTTAATCCTTAGGAAGTCACGTACGTTAAACTCTTTCTAAAATTCATTCAGGAAACCAATCTGCAAAGGACTAAGTTTCTAATTGGTTAAGAAATTCCGTCCTCTTGTTGAACAAAATAGCAACCTCTGGTAGCTATGAAATATAGAGTCAAGATAGAACCGCGAACAAAGGAAAAAGCCTTAGGCCGTAAAATAAGCATTCTCATGCCGATAACAGTTACCGTTAATAAGTTACCATTTGTGGTATTGTTACCAGTATCACCGTTTTACCGTACCATAGAGAAGCCTGAGAGCGGCCACGACCATAAAAGTTTCTGCGATAGCTTTTCGTGGACATGGTTCTATTACATGCTATGAAAACACCGACGTGGGGGGAATACGCACACAAGCGAGACCGTTATCCTTGTGCGCTCGTGGAAAAGAGCAGACATATTATATTGTTACGCTCGCGGCGCACGATCCGGCTCCGTAACCGAGCCGCGCGATTCGCGTAACCGTCCGCGGAAATGAGAGAACGCGGCTTCTTAATTAACACTTTATTATGGCTCAAGATACAACGATTTTCACAAAGAATCCAACCGGATTCATAAATACGACGTGACAGAATTTGCGACCGCAATTCTTCTTCTTAAACAACAAGTCGTCGCCCGGCAACCGACAGTCGCGCCGAGCGCGCGCCGTTCACGCGATACCCGCAGCACACACGCGGTGTCCGCCGCGTAACCCACCGCCCTAAAACGGGCACCCAAAGTCCCCGCCTCGGCATTCGCCCAACGGTCTACGGGAAACCACATGTCAAAAACCGTGGACGAGGCGGTCTTCCCTAATACAATATAAGTTAATAGAAGATCACTCCTCGACGACGACGCCTCCCACGCAAAAGCGTCCCACGACGACCACGACGACACGACGACCGCCGAACCGGGCACCGACATAACTAAACGAAAATAAAAGAAACACCAACAGCGTGCTTTCAAAAGCAAACATTAAACAAAACGTTATAATCAACCAAGCTTCATCAACTTTTTAAAAACCAACATAAAAATTTCAACGGGTCTCTGCCGCACAAAATTATAGAGAGATTTCCATCGTTCGACTTACACCACCGTCGCGCAGATTGTTTTTTCCCCTTTTTCTCCTTTCCCCGGAACCCCGCAACCGCGGCGCTACTCGGCACCCCGACGCCAAACCCGGCGCAACCGAAAACAACACCGTCAATCCCAGAACGGAAAGAACTCCCCCGACAGAAGGCCGAAAGCGACACCCCGCTACATCTATACAACCGGAGGAAATTATAACAACCGCTAAACACCGAGAAACAAATATCAACCGGCGAGAATCTAAAAAAGAAACCCGCACAAAATAGAGAGACACCAAAATTAAAATAATAAACCAGAGTTAGACCTATCCTCGAACAAGACGACGTAACAACCGCTCAGCCGCAAGGGCCGAAGAAAGTTTGGCAACACAACGCGACTCTCCCTTTCACAACTCAAAACCCGGAATTCTCTCCATCTCTCCCCTTGAACGAGACTTTACTCGCGGGACCGAACTCGTTCTGAGAAGTTTGACTTCTCACACAACACGGACTCTCCCCCTCTTCGACTAACCGTTTCCACGGTCTTATCGCGCGCCCCGAAAACATTGAAACTACTCAGTTGGGAATTTTCCGGTCGTCGAAGCCTAGCTCGCTTCCACCTCAGAACGGACTGCTCAGTGACGGACACAAAAAGTGTCACTTCACAGCCTATATTTACAAGGGAACCTCGCGAAGTGGAAAATTCTGATTTTGATGAAACTTTGCACACATGTAGGGGAGGTTAATAGATAAATGTTGACGTATTCCATTGCGGCCCAAAAACGGTTTTAAGAGATGAAATCACCTCTTATACATATACCGACTTTTTTTTACTTCTTTCAATTCATCTCGACAATTATAGAAGATATCAAAAAATGTTTTATACAAAAGTTTCATTAAAAAATGTCTTCTATTTAACTATAGTAACATATTGAAAAACAAATTATTGAAACAAAAAATGTTCTCATAAATGTATAAAAAAAATTTTTTTGAACAATGTTATTAATGTAAATAAATAGAAGTAATCTTATCATACAACTTTTGTATAAAACATTTTTTAATATTCTCAATAGTTTTCGAGATACATCGAGAAAATCGCAAAGCCGCCTTACATGAGAAGTGGTTTTGTTCTAGAAAGAATCGATTTTAGTTCGCTACTGAAAATTTCTACATCTATTTGTCTATTTATTTATTTATTTATACATATATACACAATTTTATTGCAAGAATATGTCTATATATAATCGCACATTACTACAATTTTTAAATAATTTGTTTTCAAAATTTATTTTTATCATCTCTTATATAAGAAACTATCTATTG
>NW_018024452.1:0-1209 GCF_002006095.1 Pseudomyrmex gracilis
TCGGTGCCGTGTTTGCTAGTGAACACGGGATCGCTTGCCACGGGAGCGTCCAGCAAGTGTCAGGTAGCTCGTACGTCTTCGTCCAATGACTTCGTATTTTAACTCCTCGGTCTCCGAGGAATACGTTCACCCACTCGTTTTTGTGCGAAATTACCACTCCTCGCTCGAATATATCACCCACCTGGACGGTTACCATCAAGCCCGGTGTCCTGGCGTGGGGGTGATTCTCACGGTTCATTCGACGGTGTAGTTCCATTAGCATGCCCACTTCATGTAATGCGCTGTTTATTAGGCTCACCCAGAATCGAGACGGTGATTCCACCCGCAACACTACCACCTCGTTAGGTATTGCCAAAAGGCATTGGGTGTCAATACACGGGATGGCGTCCATTTAGCTGGCAAGGTTAGTCCGTCTCCTTGAACTTTGTTGTAATTGTGTATGACAGAGTAGTTCCTTGACGTTGTTGCACCCAGGAGAATCGAGAGTGGAGAAAACTCAAGAGTGAGGGTAGTTGACGAATTGGAGCGAAGAAACGAGTCCGGCGTCATGTCTCTTTGGTGATGTTTATATCTTGTGACAAAGGCTAGTCTTTAGAACGGGCCGTGTTCTTGCTCCCCTTCTTTTTTTTTTTTTACGAGCGAACCGGTGTCGGTTACATTGACGTATGGACAAATATCTCGAGCATTGGCTTGAGGAAAGATTTTTATATGACATTTTTATTTTAAGACTATATATGAATAAGTATATGCGACTAAGCATGACTATCCTTACGTTACTGTGTAACAACTACATATGTATTTAATTGTAATTACGCGCAATGCCAACAGAGCTGTCGTTTTCTTATTTTTGCTCTTTCTCCAGCATATTCAAGAGACACGGTTGTGCCTCCGTTTTTAAGGCTGGGATGTCTCTTGCATACCCCAGGCTTTTTAACAGCGAGCGTATATATATGATGTCGCCATCGTTTTCCATTTTTATTTTGAGGTCGACATAGGCTTCTTTCTGGTGAACACCACCTGCACCTCTGATGCGCATCCACCCCTTCTTTCCTTTGCACAAGATCCGCATCATCGTGTTCGTTGTTCTCGGCCAATGGGGTGCAAGAGTGCTGGGAGCTGAGTAAGCAAGTCCGCACGGAACAGCCTGCCACGGCAGCTCGCGAAATCTGTCTTCTAGTGTATAGATATGATGCTTATGACGGTACATTA
>NW_018024452.1:3049-6764 GCF_002006095.1 Pseudomyrmex gracilis
GCTTCCGGTATCAATGATTTTATTAGCATATCCGTCGTACAACACACCGTAAGATGAAAGTTTACAAACATCCGCGGGCACCGGTTCCCAGTACGTATCTCCTCCTTCGATATCGACGCAATGAAGAGCACTTAATTCACAATTTACTCCGGATCTTAATAGTACGCGATTAGTGTTTATACGCACGTCCGCCACATAATCTTGCAAGGTAATTTTTACCGTTCCAAAAACCACGACTTCCCCCCATGTTCCGTAAGGATCAGAGTATGCTCCTCTTGAACATGAGCCGTCGTTATCCACTTTCCCTGCAAGAATTATTGGACGCGTCGCGGTGGAATTAGGTTTTAATCCGGAAATTCGCGTTCCTGCGATTTCGTACGTTCCGTAATACTGCATTCGCTGACAAGCCTTGCGTGATACTTCTTGAATATATGAATATTTTCTGTTGAAAACATCCATGGTGTGCGAAAACATTCCGCACTTTCGGATTGTTCTATCAATTTCGACTTTGCATTGTAAGACTTTTACTGACTGAAATTCATTTAACTGAAGTAATTGAATGTAAACTTTTGTAGTATTCACNCTCGGCAACGGAATGTCGCATTCTTCGATGTTCAAGAGCGAGAGTGTTGTTATATTCGCTGATGTCGATCCACAATCATATCCTATTATTGCTTGAACATCGTACAAGGAAATAACGAAAATTATAATGGTAATTATCCTCCGATACTCCATCTGAAATGAAATCAGGTTACCGATCCGGGTATTATATATGATTTTCTCAATCTGTTGGGATGCACTATGCGGCTGTTTTTCTTAATTCTAATTCTTACGTTATTTTTATTTAATATCTCCAAGACCTCGTGAGGTCCTGTATATTGACCTCCAAACTTGCCAGGTTTGGGTCCTTTCAATAAAAATACCTGATCTCCGGGCCTGAAAATCTGTGGGTTGATTTTTCGATCGTAATAAGTCTTAGATTTGTTTTTAGCTTCAATCACGTTTTCTCGAGCGTTCGTTTGAATATTATAAAGTTTAGTTACTAGGCTAATTAAGTAATCNTCATAACTTTCCAATTTATCACTTATTGCCAGAGGTTCGCTAGAGGGTACTTGCGCTATTTTACCAAAAACTAACTCGTACGGAGTATGTTTGGTTGCTTCGTGTACGCTTGTATTATAGTTAAACATAGCGAGGCCTATCCATCTATCCCATTGGTTTTGTTCGCTTACGTATTGTTTTAAATATTCGCCTAACGCGTGATGTGATCGTTCTAACGATCCGTTAGACTGCGGATGAAAAGCCGTTGTGCGGATTTTGCGAATTCGAAATATTTTTGCTACTTTCCTCATCAAATCGCTAATAAAATTTCGACCTTGATTGGTTAAAATGGCTTTAGGTGCGCCTAACACACAAATAAATTTGTCTACAAATGCTTCGGCTATTGTTTCTGCGGTTTGATCTGGCAACGGTACTCCCATGCAAAATTTTGTTAATTGATCCTGTAAGGTTAATATATATAAATTTCCCTTCTCTGTTTCCGGCAGGGGTCCTACGATATCCATTGCGACTTTATCAAAAGTTGAGCCGGGCGTATCGGTAATTATCATAGGTTGTTTAGTCTTTCCTCTAACCAATTTTTTCAACTGACACTGTAAGCATTGCTGTATGTAACGTTGGACATCTAATTTTAAATTTTCCCAGCAGTAATTATGTTTAATGCGATTATACGTTTTATTTACGCCGCGATGTCCTCCGGTAGGAAAACAATGAACTTTTCCAATTATTACAGGTCTTAAGTCTTTAGGAGGATATTTAAGTGTCCCGTTACATATNATTAACTTGACAGACGTATTGGCAAATATTAACTGTAAGGAAGATTTGACATTACTCNAAGGTACATTATTAACATAGTCTGTTTTTGCAATACTCAGTGTTTGGAATCTAAATTTTTCGGCTAGAATTAGAGATTCTTTCAGAGCAACAGAAATATAACGTAAAGTTTCAGTGGGCCCTTCTCGTTGTCCCTTGCTTACAGTTAGAATTATGTGGTGTCGGGTTTTATATTTTACAGCTTTGGCCTCGCCAAGGGCGAGGGTTCCTAAATTAGGTAGCTCATTGCGCTCGAATAGTTTTTGTGATCCAGAATCTAAANGGTTTCCATTAGTATCAACAAAGTACATTACATTATCTTTCTTTAGAAATAATNATTCGCGAGATTCAATTATATTGTTGTTTATTATTTGTATGTCTGTTATGTTAGGTCTAAGTTTTTTCTTTGATTTTATCGTATTTCTTTCTGCCTCGTCTTTTCTTTCCTCTTCCTGTTCTTCTTCACTGTCATCTTTCCTTTCTTCGATTTCTTCCTCACTCTTTTCGTCATATTCTTCAACTTCACTTTCTTCATTTCTTTCTGATTCTTTATCTTCTTTATCTGGCGGGTCATTTCTTCCAGGAACTTCTCGTTCTTCTATTTCATTTCTCCGTTTTGCGGCTTGACTGCGTGTTTCTATTTTATTTGTAGGTGGATCATGAATTTGTGCTTTGATGGTAGGTTGACCAATAGATTCGTCGAGCTCTTGCAAATTTCCATCTAAGGGAATTTCGTCAATTTCTTCGTCAGAATAGTGTGGATCACTTTCGTCGCCTTCTGACTCATCGTCGTCACTCTCCAACCATTTCGAAATTTGATCTGCATTTTCGGGTTTATTCGAATTTAACCGTCTCTGATTTTTTATTACTCTGCATTCTTCGTTTCCAAGGTTCACTGGATTCCTGGATAGCGCATCCGCATTTACATTTGTTTTTCCTGCTTTGTATACTACCTCGTAATCGTACTCTACTAACTTTAATCTCCAGCGAAGTATACGCATATTTGCGTCCTGCGCATTTTTAAACCACATCAAAGGCTTATGATCAGTGACCAGTGTAAATTTGCGTCCATACAAATATGGCCTAAAATGTTTAACACAATAAACTATGGCTAGAGTTTCCTTTTCATATGTGTCATACTTTAGTTCGTTATCTGTCAATGTGTGAGAAGCATAAGCTATCGGTTTATCTTTGTTTATTTCTCCCTGCAATAAGATTCCTCCTACGGCTATTCCTGAAGCGTCAGTGGTTAAAATAAAGGGTTTCAAAAAATCTGGATATTGCAACACTGGTTCTTCACATAATCTTTGGATGACCACCTTAAGGATGACATTTAGGGTGCCAGATAAACTCTACTCATACAACATCTACGAAATATCAATATCAAGCTCTTGCTTCAAATCTAAGGTGATGTAGAAAGGAAAAGTGGTTTATATTAAGTCGATTGTTGCATACCAGTAAAAATAGGTTTCCATTAATGACATGTAGGCCATGGAATTTCATGGCTACAAAAACTGTAGATCCGTAAATTGAGTCGGAAATAGTAAAAAAAAATTCAAAGTATTCAATAACTTGAAGGTAAATAAAATATATTTTTAATAAAATTGTAATTACTAACCTTATTTTTATTTCTGTGAAATTTCTATTTATAATTGAATGGTGTGTTCAAGTAATTAAAATTCCTAAGGACACTAAAATACTTGTGTTTAAAAGAAGGATGTAATGATTAAATGCTTTAATTCTCAATAGAAGTCATAATTGGCCACTGTCTATGGCTAGAGATAGAGATACGTGAAAATAAGCTCAGAAGAAGAATGCAAAAGTTAAGATTTCAGTTAGAATA
>NW_018024453.1:0-6648 GCF_002006095.1 Pseudomyrmex gracilis
GCTATCAATCTGCTATCAGATTCTGTGAGCAGGCTTTGCTAGCAGATCGTAAGCCTAATGCGGACATAACAGATGCCAATTTGCTCGCAACTTTTTAGTATATCTGTTGCCAATCTGCTGGCATATTGCGCGCATTTTGCTTACTGGGTATATGCGTCTCCAGGCGCGAAGATGTTACGTATATGTATACTTTTACGTAAAGTATAATATTTATGTATAATATTCCCAGCAAATGCAGATACATAAACGTAACATTGCCATAATAAAATGAAAAGTAACAAATAATATAACGTGTTTGTTACATGTAACATTCACGCTAGTTGTAATGTTCCACTCATACCAAATTGTAGTTATATAATCTGACTATAACATGTTACTAAAATGTTATAGAGGAAGGTACAGCAAGACGGGATAGTTAAGGTTTAATGATGGATAAAACGAATTTTTATAATCAACGAAACAACTTGACTTCTTAATTATTCTTTGGTAATCAGTCTTACGATTAAACTATAAATAGATAATTCATACATAAATGTATAGAATTCTCTTCCGATAAGGCGATATACCACTGATTTTCTTTTTTTTGTAGTAATTCCACTTGGATTCTAGGGGACAGATCTGATCTGCGTTTGGTAACAATCTGTCGGCGCTTCTAACGGCAGATTTAGTCAATATTTGTTACTGTTTTGTTGACAGTTTTGGTAACAGATATGATATGTATTTGGCGCGATTTTGGCGCCAACAAACGATCACCAAATCTGTTCTGGATTTGGTGCGTCACTTTAGCTTTGCTTTGCTAGTGGCAGACTTGTTATGATTTTGGTCTCATTTTGACATCTCACATGTTTGACAGATATGGTCGCCAAACTATCCTAATGAGGACACAGATGGATATGGATTTGGTCTACTAATTTCGCCGGCGGTTGGCGACAAAACTGTCACATCTCGCAACCAAATTGTTTGCTGGGTATGAAGCCATTCTCTTAAAAAAAGAAATTCTCCGTGTATAAAATTGTATGGACATATTTGGCATATAAATTTGGATAATTAGATATAATAATTCTAATTTGTGTATAAGTATATATGAAAAATTTTTTACCGGGAAGAAAACAACACGCAAAAATATAGAAATAAATAAAGAATGAAATGACAATAGCACGTTATGCTTCAAATCTGTTACATTTTTTGGAGCAAGTTCTGCTTGATTGATGCAATAATATTTGTATCACGGCATGACACATTTATATTCTCTATTTTTTCTGTTTTTTTGTCAACACTAGTTGAAATAACAGATTATATTTAAATGCTGGCTACATTGCACTGGCATAATGTGTTATTGCAGACTTTGCAAAATATGCTCATTCAGTCTTGGTTATCTGAGTAAGTATGATAGAGGTTATGAGCCGAAGCACAAACTTTTGCGTAATGTACAACGCAAAAGACATAAAAAAATTAACCAACTCAGTCTTTTAATTTCATCCTTTACTTTTTGTTCTAGAAAGCTTTGATTGAGTGATTCTTTTATGCGTTCGTCATTATGCTAAAGTTTGAGCTTTGGCCTTGCAAAAGTCACTTTATAGTTGAAATTTGTGCTACATTTTCTTCACAGTCCATAAGATGGTTACTTGAATCGGTACAAAAGACGTCATAAAGTTTGAAAAAAAAGATTTCACAAAGATATCAGTACCTATAATAATAGATTCTGTTTGATATCAGCTTTATTATAGTTTTTGTAACGATACACTTTTTTCATTTGTTTCTATACTTTTGCTGTGTTTCTTTGCTTGCATGTGAGTGCTTTCCAGTTAGCGACACAAGTCAACACAAGAATCATTCTGTTCTCTTAATATTCATTGAAAAACAAAGATAGAATACTTTTGTTTCGGCTTGTGTCACTACCTGAAGAGCACCTGTTATTATATTATTTACTCCGATACACAGCAAAGTGAAATTTGAAGCGTTGAATATTAATTTAGTCGCATTTTGGTATAATCGGTAAATTGGTTTGAAAAGGTTGGTACCACTGTGAGCGGCGTAAGCGACATGATATGATTCGCGACAGTTCTTTTTGTGTTCGTCAAAGTTCGGAAGCATTCGTAAAAAGATTCGCCAATGCGAATCGATGAAGAAGACACCGTGAGCGGTCAATCACGATCAATGCGCCCATCAATATTGTACTCCCTCCTTGCAAATAAAGTTGTCTATTCTTTTCACATGTGTTGTATCCCAGTTCACAGTTCTAACGCACTCCACAAACCTCAACAGGTTATGGGACCAGACACGTCATCGTGTTGTTAGAACTGAATAGAAACGAACTGGAAGTCTTAAAATTTCAAATAAAGTTCTGTCTCGTGTCGTTAGCCGGCCATCTTGTGCGTGAGTGAGAGTGAAGCTATGGCCGAAGAAATTTCAACCAGACACGTCTCGAAACTAGACGGTCAGAATTTCCAAACGTGGAAGTTTCAAATGAACGCTATATTTACAGCATACGGGCTAAGCAACATAGTAGACGGAACGCGTGCGAAGCTAGTTGCAGACAACGAGTTATTCTTGAAAGCATGGATAAAAGACAACGCGAAAGCCATGTTTCTTATTTCATCGTCAATGGAATCAAAACAAATGAAAAGTCTCCTGGTGTGCACAACGGCATCCGAGATGTGGACAAAATTAAATGCTATTCATGAGCAAAGATCAGTCACAAACAAACTGATCTTGCTACAACAATTCCACGAGTACAGGATGGATCATTGTGACTCTGTGGTACAACACATTGCAAAAGTGCAAAACATGGCAATGAGGCTGTGCGATCTTGGAGAAAACATATCAAGCACTGCAGGTATGGCCAAGATCATCGCCAGCCTACCAAAAAAATGTAATCCATTGAAAACCGCTTGGGATAGTGTACCCGTGGAACTCCAAACAGTCGACAGTCTAACGGAAAGGCTCATTAAAGAAGAGCTGAGATTGACCACAGAAGATGTAGAGTCAAACGCGTTCGCAGCCATGACAGTCAGCGGAAACAGAAGAACGAATAAATCAAACAGAAAAACTAGTCAACGTGCCGAAGACAAAGAAAAGTTCAAGAAAAATAAAAGTGAATCAGAGTGCTATCATTGTTACAAGAAGGGACATTACGCTAAAGAGTGTTGTAAGAAAAAGAAAGAAGAAAAAGAAGCCAACACAGAAAGACACAGTGGAGACAGCGGTACAACAGCATTTGTGGTCATCTCATAGAACAGTGCGCGAAACAATTGTATACTAAGTACGTCAGACTCGAAAAAGACAGATATCATGCCCACTCGAGAAATGCAAGACAGATTCCTACAAATGAATGTGAGTGATGTGTAAGCTTAATAATAGTAGTGCATCTCGACACATAACTCATCGACGCGATTGGTTGGTTGATTTCACATCAAGTTCAAATAAAACAGTCTCCCTCAGTGATAACAGTGTTTGTGAAATTCGTGGATATGATACAATAAACATATCAAAATTCGTCGGAGGTGATGCCAAGATCGAAAATGTTCTTTACGTGCTTCAAGTCAAAAAGAACCTTTTCTCAGTTGGTGCATGTACTGCAAAAGGGCTCAATGTGTTGTTCCACGGTGAACAAGTCCTCGTAACACGTGGAAAGATGGTAGTAGCACAAGGTGTGAAACAGTCTAATGACATCTACCGTATATTGTTTATAGTCAAGCCTCTAGTAGCCGGAGAAAAAATAAATTCAACAACAAAAGACTTACAAACATGGCATGAGAAACTAGGCCACGTTAACATACGAACAATAAAAGACATGGTGAAAAATAAAACTGTTCTAGGAGTTGATCTATCAAAGATCGAAGAATTCTTCTGCGAGCTCTGCCAACTTGGTAAACTACATCAGTTGTCTTTCAAAGAAAAAGTTGTGATGCAGGTAAGACGACCAGGCGAAATGTTTTATTCCGATGTATGTGGACCTATGTCTGTGAAGTCTCTTGAAGGAGCAAGATTCTTTCTTATCTTCAAGGATGATGCTATAGATTTGTCTACTTTCTCAGACACAAATCTGATGTTACAGACCGTTTCAAGGAACTAGATGCATTGGTCCACAACAAGTTCGGCAGATCAATAAAAGTATGCGGACTGACAATGGACGAGAATATTGTAATCACGCAATGACTAACTTCCTCAAGTCAAAAGAAATCGAAATAGAAACGTCGGCACCATTCACAACACAACAAAACGGGAAATCAAAGCGAGATAACAGAACCATAGTAGAGAGTGCCAGATCTATGCTTCAAGGAAAAGATTTGCCAAAATCACTATGGGCTGAAGCTGTCAACACTGCTGTGTATATCCTTAACCGCACAACGACGAAGCCAAACTCCAGCTCCACACCATATCAAACTTGGACAGGAAGGAAGCCTTCTCTGGAACATCTTCGCATCTTTGGCTCGGAGGCCTATGTACATGTTCCAAAGCAGTTACGAAGTAAACTGGATCCAAAAGCAAAACGTGTCCTGCTAGTTGGATATCAAAGAAAGTCTCAAAACTATAGACTCTATGATCCCAAGACAAAAACCATATTAGTGTCAAGAGATGTAATCTTCAAACAATATCAAAAAATCTCAAACAATATCGAAAGTGCACGAGGGCGACCGACTTCTGTCTTTTAAAATTGGTACCGAGGAACAAGAAGACGACCAGACACCGGAAGAAGAATTAGAAGATACAGAAGAAGAACCTGATAACTGTCGAGAACCTGTACCCTGTCGCAAACAAGAGAGCCCGAAGGAACCTGAAGGAAAGAACGAAATACAGCAGAACAAGATCAAATCACAGAGTAGTTCATTTCAACGAACCTTACGGGATAGATCAAAAATCAAACTCCCATCAAAATTTGAAGTTGACTTAGTTAAACTCAATGTACCCAATACTTACCATGAAGCCATCTCGGATCCAGAAGCTAGTCGGTGGATCGAGACAAACCCCAGATAGCACACTGATGTTTTAAAAACATATTAAAAACATAGGTATTGGACGTTTTGTACATATTTAAAATGTTTAGATTAGGTCCTCAAACATTTTTAGGATATTCTAAAGATGTCCAGTGTTACCTTCCTGGACGTTTTAAAATTGTCTATTTTAAGTACATAATGGACCACAAATGAACTTATTTTAAACGTTTTTTTAATTTAAATAGACACATAAGATAGTAACAAATAAATCAAATTTACATTAAAAGTGAGTAACATATTTAAGGGAAGAATGGGATCACGGCATTCAGCGATCACTTTAATTACATGAAAGAATGATATCTTTAATTATAATCTATATTTGGTAGTATACTGAGTTTTTTAAAACAAATATACCGCCAAGAGTACATGATTAGAGATATCATTCCTTAGAATAAACTAGAAGAAAGAATAGACTTACATAGTAAAAAGATTAATATATATCATGAGACAAAGTGAAAATGATAAAAGCAAATTTATTAGAATATATATCCTTGTCTCGGAATACACAATTCCTAGATCAAAGTCGCAGCTTCCATAATAGGCTTTTGCTCCTCTCGCAAAAGGGCAACGTGCTATTTAAGCGAAGAAGAAAAAGAAGGCTCCCATAATAAATCACATTAAAGAGGATAAACGAACGAACGCTTATAAACGAAGAGTCATTGAGCAAAAACATTAGCCGCGTTCAGTAGAACAATTGCTAGATCATCTTTTCAACATTCGACTTTGATTTTTTGGTTCTTAAACTAAGAGCCAATCACGTTCGATTGCTAAGCAACTTGTTCTGCTAAACGCAACCATTAAAAAAGGAAATTACATAAGGTTAATAATCTTTTACTTTTAATTTTTACAGTAATGTTGAGTTTAAAAAAAAGTTTATCTATATTTTTTGATCAACACTAAAGACTTTAAAATATATTTAATAAAAAGTTTTGATACACATATTGTGATATTTCTTTTAGTTTTATAAAGTGCATCCAGAAGCACGACCGCTCACTGAGCGGCAAAGTAGCAATTGACTGTGACTCTTATTTTAATCTAAATCACAGTCGATTGCTACTTTGCCGCTCAGTGAGCGGTCGTGCTTCTGAATGCACCCATAGATTTCAAGTTTAATTACTTTGGTGGTGAGCGATAGAGCATGAGATTGATAATTTTGCAACGAGGGGGTTCGCGAGTCCTGTCGTAATTTCTGTTCTTATTTTTTATTTATTTTTTAATTTAAATTTGCTAATATGTTACACTAATTTTCGATTTTTACATAATGTTTATTTACAATAAAACAATGTTAAAAAATTAGTAATTATATGTCGCTTTTATTTAACTTTTATTATAATTTTCATAACTTTAAAATATAAACAAATTGAAAATTATTGTAAAATAACAATAAAATTTAAAAAAAGAAATAGAAAAAATAGGAGTCACGACGACCCACGTGAAGTTGGCCCCCCAACATTAAAAAAAAAAACTTTTTTTATGTCAATTGTTTGCACATTGTTTGCACAGTTTGGCACACTTCGATTTTTCGTTTGCACACCGCTCAATTAAAAGTTATATTTAAAAAAAGTTTCGGGGGGCCAATTTCACGATAGCCCCCCAACTTTGTCCAAATTTGTTTTGAAACCTCTTAATGGATAGATTTTCGTTTGCACAT
>NW_018024454.1:0-2596 GCF_002006095.1 Pseudomyrmex gracilis
AAATAACGTCAGATTTAGGTCATAATCACCAATTAGTGACAAAAATCACGTATATTTACGTCATTACAACGTCAGCTGGTTGCTTGGGTTGTGACTCTAAAGTTGCTTTGTTTTTTCTCGCAGAGACGTTTTTAAACACGTGTGCTATTGTAAAAATTAATAGGAAGTGTCAACGCATATGCTGGCTATTTTCTAAATAATATTAAAATAAAACAATGTCAAATGCATCTTTGTGACTCTAAAGTTGCTTTGTTTTTTCTCGCAGAGGCGTTTTTAAACACGTGTGTTGGTGCTATGATGAATACACATTATTTACAATTAACTGGGCTGGCTATGTTTTAAATTTCTTGGATTACAGTATTTTATAACATAAAACTGCTTTATCTTTTTCCCAGAAGCGTTTTTAAAAACATGTGTTGGTGCTATAATGAATACAAATTATTTACAATTAATTGTGCTAGCTATGTTTTAAATTTTTTATATTAGAGTATTTTATAGCATAAAATTTTTTTATCCTTTACCCAGAGGCGTTTTTATATACGTGTGCTGGTGTAATGATGGATACAAAATATTTACAATTACCTGTGCTTGCTATGTTTTAAATTTATTGGATGACAGTATTTGTATGTATTGTATGAGTTTATTGATCCCCTTAGGGTTACAATTTTTCTTTTACAGACTTACACACTAAACTTATCCTCTAAACTTAACCTAACTTACATAATACATAATACTAACTTACATCTACCACTTATAACTAACTTAGCACTATCTTATGACTATCCTATTCTATCTAACCTAACATACACACACGCTATCCCTACTCTCAGGGACCTCCGTTTCCGCCGCTTTCTTTGTTTAATTTCCATTCATTTTCTCCCAATCTCTCTCTCATCCCCTCATCCTTCACTCCTCCTCTTCCACACTCCTATTCAATCTCACTCTTTCTCCCATCACCCCTTCCAAATTCTCCCCTCTCCACTCTTCCAGTTTTCTTAACCAACCTTCCCCTTCTCCCTCCTCTCCTAACACCATCTCCACCTTTTCCTCCCATTCCCCCTCCGCACCCTACCTCCCACACTCTTCCCATACATGCTTCCATATCTCCTCAACCCATCCACATACTCTACATTTCCTTTTTACCCCTTCTTCCCAATATTTCTTTCCCCTAATCTCATTTCCTAACCTAAATCTTGCTATCCTTTGCCACTTATTCTCTCCCCAGCCTTTTTTCAAGTATCCTGGTATTCCTTCGACTCTTATTCTTTTATACCATTCATTAAATCTTGACTTTTCTATCCTTTTCCACCTCTCTTCCTCTTACACTCTTTTTTCATTTTTCATAATTTTTTGTATCATTCCTATTCTTTCATCCCTACTCCCACTCCATCTTTCCACTCCTATTCCTCTAGCCTTATAAATTTCTATCATTCCTTTCTCTCGGCTAATTCTTTCCCTCTTACTGCTCTTTCCTTTATCTCTTATTGGATAATAGTATTTTATAACATAAAACTGCTTTATCTTTTTCCCAGGGGCGTTTTTATAAACGTGTGCTGGTGCTATAATAAATATAAATTATGTAGAATAAACTGTGCTGGATATGTTTTAAATTTATTATATTAAATTTCTTTTTAGCATAAAACTGCTTTATCTTTTTCCCAGAGGCGGTTTAATAAACGTGTGCTGGTGTAATAATGAATACAAAGTAGTATAGAGATGTACAAAATAGGTATCCAAAGCCATTTGAAATAGAAAATGCAAAATAAGTAAAACTGTTCCATTTGAAAATGCAAAATGCAAAATGGTTTTAGATACCCATTTAAAATAGGAAATGGAAAATAGGCATTTTTAAAATGCTTTTTCAACGAAAAATTGATTTTTTAATATTTATATTTTATATTTATTTATATTAAAATTTTTTATTCTTATTATTTATACATATTTTTTATTACTATTTCTTATATTTAAAAATTCATCGTTTTCAGACATTTAGTTATTCTTTTGAAATTACATTTTGCTCTTTAGAAGTAAAACGTGATGCTTTCAAAAGAACACGTTTTTCAAAGAGAGAATCTTCCATTTTTCTTCTGTGAGATCTCATAATTAATCCTCTATACGAGAAAAGGCGTTCTATTGGCGCTCATAGAGCTTGTAGATATGGAGTGGAAATAGCAGCGACGAGCTGTGAGCAAGATCTGAGAGACAAAGATATACTTCTGTCCTGCTCATGTACTGTTTTTCTTTCTGCGCATGTGCTTGCGCAAGTGCCAAGTGATATACGAGATTTGTTTTAGTTCCTGAAAATAATCTGTAAAGTAGCAGCCAGTGCAAGGAAATAAAACAAACTAACGGTATTTTTTAATAGAATTAAATAAAAAAATGGGTTGAGTGAAAAAATTATAAAAAAAAATAATCATCTTAACTAATAAATATATATTCGGTCATTGGAGCCATTCACTAGGTGTTGTGCGGAAATTATACGTGTATATATGTCCATATATACGTGTTCACATGTAAATTTTTACACGTGAAATTCGAATTGAATTAACAATTCTAAAATTCATATTGGATGCTATACTTGCATCTCTTATATGAG
>NW_018024454.1:2786-6900 GCF_002006095.1 Pseudomyrmex gracilis
TTACACGTATATATGGACATATATACACGTATAATTTCCGCACAACACCTAGTGAATGGCTCCAATGACCGAATATATATTTATTAGTTTAGAAACTACAGAGCCGGAATAGATTCTTTAATTGATAATCATCTTATTTTTGTAAAAACAAATATCAAAGATTTCTTGATGCTAAAAGTTTTTAACGCTGTGATTAATCATAGTTTTACGCACGATTCTATGTTCGACCATATGAAAAACTAAGATATCTTTGACAACGACAGGATAAAATTGATAAACTGTATTATTGAAACATATGTTCAAATACATTTATATCACNAAGCTAAATTCTCAAGACGCTGAACAATACATACGTCACAAATATTCAAAAAACTAATACATTTTTATCATCAATAAAATATATATTCAGTATAATATATATTTTANTGATGATAAAAATGTATCAGTTTTGAAGTATAATATAATATATGTTAAAGTAATATATGTTAAAGTAATATATGTTATATATAATACATTTGTTAAAATATAAAGAGAGACTATAATATACTTGTGTAAAAGTATATTATAGTCTTATATTTAAAGTATAATATATTTTTTTTAAAGTATAATATATTTTTATTTTTTTATTTTAACCTATTTTTTTATTTCATTCTATTAAAAAATACCGTTAGTTTGTCTTATTTCTTTGCACTGGCTGCTANTTTACAGGTTATTTCAGGAAATAAAACAAATCTCGTATATCACGTGGCACTTGCGCAAGCACATGAAAGAAAGAAAAACAGTACATGAGTAGGACAGAAGTATATTTTTTCTGTCTCTCAGATCTTGCTCACACTTCCCACTCATTGTTTGAATAGGCTATTCCCACTCTATATCTAAGCTTTATGGATAACAGAATGAACATATACTAGTAGCATCACTGCGTAGTACATATATTGATAATCAAATTCTATTTTTGTCAAGGTTTGAGACCGTAGGCGATGAAATTGTTTTAAAAAAAATGCAAATATGAAGTGTCCTCTCCATTCTTAATAATTTTATTTCTCTACCAATCACATCGTATTATCACTGTAAACACTGATACATAATCTAGCGGAACTTTAGCAACTCTTGAGTTTGTTTCGTTATAGATAAACAGAGCAGTAGAAGAAGTATTTATGTATATTAGTTTGATTGCGTTTCGATATTTACTGCCAATATTGCAAATCTATAGTACATATAATGTAAAATATGGATTTAGTACTGGCAGTGAATATCAAAACGCAGCCTTTGTATATGTATGTGAAAGGGAAACAAACAAATACATAGAAAACAAAAATGGAAGTTAGCCTGTATCTCAAGTAATTTTTTACGAGAAAATTGTATTTGAAATAGAAAATGGATAATCAAAACCATTTAAATGGAAATGTAAAATAGGTTTTGAAAAAATATATTTTAAATATAAAATACGAAATAGGCATTTTACATTTTGCATTTCTATTTTAAATGCATCCATTTCAAATAATGCACATCTCTGGTAGTATACATGTATGTGTTATAGTCAAANCCTGAAGCACGTGCACTTCTAGGATTGACTGGTCAATCTGCGGAGCATTGGTCAAAGCCCGAAATAGGCTTGCTTACGTATTTTTTAATACACACTATCATCGCAGTGACATATTGTAGATCAGGTTGGATCAAAGTTTTAAAGAAAGAAGATGCATACAAAGATGTTTTTTTGGGTTTGAACCGCGTTAGTGTCATTTTTATACCAACGTTTCGTGAACATTACAGCTCACTTCATCAGGGTTTGAAGAGCAGCATACTAGTATCAGGCTGCTCTTCAAACCCTGATGAAGTGAGCTGTAATGTTCACGAAACGTTGGTATAAAAATGACACTAACGCGGTTCAAACCCGAAAAAACATCTTTGTATGTTAATACTACACACCGCGAAAGCATCAAATATCAAAGAACATGCAGTTGAAGGTAGGAACCTAATCCAACGTAAGTTATGATGTCACTAAGATAATAGCGTGAAAAGTACAAAACAAAACATATTTTGGGTTTTGGCCGAAGCTCCGCGGATTGATCAATCAATCTTAGGAATGCCCGGGTTTTGGTTTTTGTCTATGACGTATACATACATGTATATATGTATATGTATGTATATATGTTTATACATACATATACACACACATTTATTCTTTGAGAAAGAGAGAGAGAGAGAAAGAGAGAGAGAGAAAGAGAGAGAGAGAGAGAGAGAAAGAGAGAGAGAGAGATAGAAAGAGAGAAAGAGAGAGAGACAGATTGGAAGGAGAGAGATTTGATTTGTATCTATTCTTGTCTTTCGTTTGTTTGGTCTATTCTTCGATTAGAGTGCAACGAGCTAATTGGTATGTCTCGCATTCATCTGTGTTTTTTTGTAGATTTTGATGACCAAATACTGTACCGTGTTTCAAGAGCAATTCAGTATGTACAGGGTGTCCGACAATCAGTGTAAAATCTCTCGTAGGCAAGTAGAAAGAGTAAGAGTGAGTTAAAAAGTTCTGAACCATTTTTTTCTCTTACATATAATAAAGAAGTAATTATTGAATAAATCAAGCCAATCTGCCGACCTTTAGTCGGACGCACGTCAGTGAGCCGCGCGGAGCGCTTACACCAGGCGTGCGGTTCACTGACGTGCGTTCGGCTAAAGATCGGTGCTGATTAGCTTGATTTATTCATAGTGTTTTTTTTATAGTGCCATACGTCTCGACTTTATTATCAAGTCATCTTCAGTGGATGCTCTCGATTGAAAATACTACAGTACATGACAATGACTCAATAACAACGCACCACATTNTATGTACAGAGGTGGACCGTATTTTCAATCGAGAGCATTCACTGAAGATGACTTAATAATAAAGTCAAAACTTATGGAAATATAAAAAAACACTACGAGTAATTTATTAGCAAAAACAACCCGCTCATTGTTCGAATCGCCCACTTCACACATCAGATTTAAATTTTGCATTACAAACTGGAGGTCATCCTTATCAACTATTGATTTATTCAATAATTACTCCTTTATTATATGTAATAGAAAAAAATGTTTCAGGACTTTTTGACTCAATTNTACTTCTTTTACTTGCCTACGAGAGAGTTTACATTAATTGTCGGACACTCTGTATAAAGCTTTCTGATAAATGTAAAATGGTTGATGACATCCAGTCTCTTAATTTATTTGTGTATTAATAGATAGAAGTAAAAGAAAACTGTATACCATCTACGTACACATTTGCGTAATAATAAATGTATAGTGTTCTGTAGTAGTGATCACAGTGTTATTTTTCAGGAAACAAATATATACACAATATAAAATAGATGTTTGTAACACTCTTTATTTATTATATATACTTGTTTTTTATACTTGTTTCACGTACACAATATAATGTGTTAGAAAAAAGTGACTTTTCATAAAGAAGAAAATAATGGTAAAAAAATTTATTTTATTATGTGTAATCAATTTTTTATGAACAATAACGCATCGTGACTTTTTTTCAGTACTGTATAGAACATACATTTATTATACATACGTGTACACAAATGTTATATTAATTTTTTTTTAATTAGCACATATTATTACAAGTAAATTTTGAGACTGATTGTCATTAAACATTTTACATTTATCAGAAAGCTTTACATATACTGAATTGTTAGAGTCACGATAAGCGTTACATGTAAAATTGAGCCAGTCAGCACCGAGAGCACCACCCCAATGGTAGAAGTACGCGCACAAGCGAGAACTGCAGTCCGTGTACATAATAGGTTTGTTTTTTTTTCCCTGAACTGGCTGCACTAATTCACAGTCTATCTTTTTTTTATCCATATTAGAAAGAAAAAGATAGACTGTGAACTAGTGTATCCAATTCAGAGAAAAAAAAAACCTAATGTCATGCTCGATTGTTTGACTCGTAGAAAAGTGCAAACTACTATTAGTCCAGTCAATATGGAAAAAATGATGAAAAAATGTTTAATCAATTTCCGAGTACATTATCGTTTAGTGTGCGCTTCACTGATAGACCCCTACTATCATGTATCTAAAATTTTTTCCCGGAACTTGTTACAAATGATGGTTAAAAGTGTAGAAAATG